>NW_009934537.1:41814-49492 GCF_000696875.1 Nestor notabilis
AAACCACTGTTCCTTTCCCCTCTTTCTGTATTTCTTAGAGATTCTTAGAGATACTCAAAGTGCCCAAGTGAAGCAAGCGTCAGAGGGACATTTAGAAGAAGGTATTAACTGCTAACAACAAAAGGAGGATGCAAACATGGAGGAAAAGTCAGAAGCATGAAATCAGGACATGAAGAAATTTATCAAGATATGAACATAAGGGACAAATAAGGAGAGTTCATGCCTAAGCACAGCCATAGAAAGAGCTCCCTGCAGCTGCCACCATTGCCTCTCCCAACGCCTCCTGGGTAATGGAAAGAGGAACTAATTCACTGACAGAGATGGGGAAAACTTCATTTTGTCCCCTTATATCTCCTCCTCTCTGCAAACTGTGACTCTTCAACTAAGCTCCTATCCTGATAAAAAGCACAACATGAATGAAAAAGTAGTCTTAGCCATGTAAATTTGAAGTTATTTGATTTTCTATTTCTGCTTATTCAAGTAAAGCTGTAGTTTTTGTTTTGTTTAACCCCTAGATTCTCTCAGAAGCTTCAAAAGTAAAACTAACTTCTATCCCAGCTCTCCTGGAAAGTATCAGTGGATATTTTTAGATGTGTTGCTCTATCCCTGTCTTCAATTCAGATTATAACCTTTTAAATATCTATTCCACATTATTCAGTTTGGGTATTAGCTCCCCTTCAGGGTTCCTAGATGAATTTGACAAAAACACCATCAACACATGCAAATAGCAATGCTGGGAAGCAAAATTTAGCATGGGAATGATACAGCAGCAATAAGATTGATCATATTCTATGATTCTATGATTCTATATATTTGTGAATATAATTAAGCATATGCTAAGGGTGAATAGGGTAAAAAAACCCATTTGCTTCTGCCTTATTACTAAATGCATTACAGAAGGTTTACAAATGAATCAAAAGTCATTAACTGTAAATTACAGGTCTAGGAAGCAAAATTAAAAAAAGATTTATTGAGGAAGAAAGTAATTACTTAAATACATGTGTATCTGTTTCAATACATGCCATCACTGAGGACTTAAGAGCAATGTTGAACAACAACTTTTAAGACTAGTGCTGAAATTTATCACATGTATAAACAATACCCTCAAAAGGCATACGAAGTATGAGAAATTATTTAGTTAAATAGCTCATGTGCCTAGCTTGACTTTAGGTACTGATCAGTTAGTTCTCATTAAAGTAGTGGGTGTTTGTATTAAAAGATCTAAAGCTTTTGTACTTTCCACGCTCATTTTTTTCTGTTTAGACAGAACTGGTTTTCCACTAGTTGTGAGAAATGCAAAAAAAAAAAAAATCAAGTTTTTATTACTTTTGCTCCAAAGTTCAATATTTTCCAGACTGTCTCAACATATTCCTAAATGCTATTACAGTATTGTGAATCTACATAGACTTCATCTGTGAATAGAATAGGTAGAAACATAAGATGGGTTTATTCTTTATCAAATATACAATTTCCCGTATTAGTAACAGCAGAAAAGGAAGGAGAAAAAATGTGAATGGTTTAAATGGATACACAAGATAGCATGATCTAAAAAAACATAGAACAATTTGGCTAGTATATCTACATTGTATATTGTTAAGTATATTGTTAAGATGGCTGATGTGGAAAGGCATAATGAAGTTAGTGATATCTCTTGATAGAATAATTGAAGTTGGAAAAGACTTCTGGAGAATATCTGGTCCAACTACCAGCTCAGGTTTCCATTTTAACTATTTACTATCCACTGTTTATTGCTGGGCAATTGTTCTCTGAGGGCATATAGCAGGTAAGAAGGGTTTAATTTCACATATGGCTTCCTTATGCTATTGATAATTTACAGCCTGTGAAACAGCTATGGGCATTACAAAGAACATTCAAACAAAACATTGCTTTCCTTGCTTCCCACCAACTTTGAGTAAAATCCAACTACAAGTAATGCCCAGGAAGTGCAATTGTGACAAGGAGATTTTTTTAAAAACAATTTGTAATGACATGAAAGAGCATCGCTTTGAGAGGTAAAAGTTGAAAGTCTGAAGAACCGTTGTTACCAGGCTGCCTGTCTGGGCATCTCCAGCATCTCATCTTCTGCAAGATGTTGGGAGAAAATGAGAATATCTGCAAAATACTTTGATGTAGACCAGATGAAAAGCTTCAGAAGACCATTAGTTTGCTCTACAGATTGAATGTGCAGGGAAGTAAATTACTTGTAATCAAAACCAGACTGACATGTCCTATAACAAAAGGCTGAAAAAAAGTAGCTAAGTGCAGACAGGGAGATCCTACACTAAAAGATTGATGTATCTGCAGATTCATACCCTACATTTTTATCTTCATCTTTGGAGATCTGAAAAGCACTGATTTTATGTGAAAAGCAATTTGAAAGTGATATATTTACCAGTATAGCTTGCTAGAAAGCTATGCCTATGTTTGATGACAAATTCGTCAAGTTCTAATATCCTTATTTATCTAAAACCAGACATAGCTGAATTGAGAACCACAAGCTGCATAGTGCAGGCTTAGCAATCTTTGCTTGCCAGTGATCTACCTTTTGTACTTGGAAGACGGATTAAATTGAAATGGTCCTACTACAAGACTTCAAGACGAATAGCACTCAAATGCACAATCCTATTTCTAGGCTCTGTCAAAGGCAGCAGTGTTTGTTTCTTGCTGCATGCCAAACATCTTAACAAGCAAGGTTCTCCCAGAGACACCTGTAATGTGCAGTTTACAGGAGCAGCTGGAGAGCAGCACCTTCATCTTGTAGCAACATGACTGAGGCACCAACCCCCAGGCAAACTTCACCAAGTCCTGGAACCAGCAGGCAGTCTTCTGCACATCTAGGTAGGACCTGGTGCAGGTGGTGTGTAGGAGGCTGGGGTTCTGATTCTTCCTCTGCACCGCCTGGGTGTGGTGGAGGAAGAACAGCATGTCCTGCGCTACCTGCTCCATTGTACATGTGCACACCAGCTCCATGCGAGCTGGTAAAAATCACTGGAGATTTTATAGAATTGCTATCCCCACAATAAAATTTTTGTGCTTTGTTTGTTAAGCATTTGTTTTGTATTGAATGGTGCAAAAAGAAATGTTTTGAAAGAGTTTTAATTTGTTTGTGGTTTCAAATTATGAAACAAATCCGAAACAAGGCATTTTTAAACTAGATTGTCCTTTGAAGATGTTAAGATTTTTGTTTGTTTTGTTTTAAAAAAATGAAATGCAAGTCCCTCATAACTAGCAAGAAACTCTAATTAGTCAAGACTAGCTAGCTTCAGAAGAGGTGTAGATTTACTGATGAATTTAAGGGGGTCTGATGTCCTCCTTCACGGCTATATTGGCAGGAGCCAGCATGGTACACTGAACGCTGGTTTCTTGATGTAGAAAAGGCTGCACAACTGCAAGTTCTGCAGGACTGACATACTTCCTGAAAACTGATGGGTCTTCTGATGGGTCTTCTAGTCTAAATTAGATGTGCTCATCAGCTAGTGTCTATCTTTAAGACAGCTATCTTAGGGTTGTTATTATTATTGTTATTAACCTTAGGAACTGGTATTGTCCAAGACAAACAAGTAAATTTTTACAGTCCAAGAGATGACTACCATTCCAGAATATTCTTATTTTATTTGGTTATTAAGCAGTATGATATCCATCTCCAAATTACTGCTTAGAGAAATATACCGTACCAAGATGTCTGATTCCTAGGTATAGGCTGAAGTAAGGTCCATTCACTACAAATCTTCTATTTTATGAGGGCACAGGCGGACTGTATGTTTGAGGAAACAAAACTGTTCTGCGGCAGATTAGCTCAGTCTTGCTGTAGTTTGCTGTCCTTTTCTACAAAGCATGAAAAGAGCTTGCTGAATGCAGTGCTGGATACATTTTGACTTGTCAGGCTACTTATGGACTGGAACATAAAAATATCTATACAGCATCCTCTCACATAGATGCTTCTGTTTTTCACTTTCGTTTTTTTCAGCTGCTCCCTGACGTCAAGTGCTCCAATGTTTTTGGCAGACATTGCTGCACAAAAAGGTATTTGCTAGCTTCATGACGACAATTTTTTTCATGTTTATATTCTGTTCCTTTTGCGCCACTTAATAATTCTTGCAGAGCATGCAAAGACATTCTGGCCATGATAGTTTACTACAGCATTCTGTATTTTCATAATTTCATAAAGTGTATGCATGGCATTAGAGAGCTGCAATTTGAGAGAGAACTTAGGGTCCTGTCTTTCCCACATCACACATGTTAAGAGTGCAAGACTGAAGCAGCATATGGCTTAGAGTGTTCTGCAAGTAGAAGATATTAAACTGCAGATCTGCACATCAGTGAGCAGTTTCAGACATTCCACTTCAATAAAACTGTGACTCAAAATCAGACATGTTCAGAGAAAAACACTGGGAAGAGAAGGTCTGGAGAATAGGTAAGGTAAGACTGCACAAGGCTGAAGAAATCAACCTTTTAATTCTATCCAAAAAGGAGTGACATGCTACCAGCCTCCTAGTAAAACATTACTGTAAAGAGTGGCAAAAAAGCTGGTCCAAAATATTCTAAACAACATGTATCCCAGATTATCTCCAAAAGATCTAATTAATTAAGTGATTAATGGCTCTGCATGGCAAATTTTAACAATCTGATGAGTAGTGTCTCTCCTTCTGCCGCTGACATCAGATAATACAACTTGATGCATGTAGGTTGCATCCCTAAGCACTAGCAGAGAATAAAAGTGAGTTTTGCTCCTTTGCCCTAAGAAGTCTGTAAATTCACAGTGAAAAATTTGATCTCCACAGCCATTTTTTCCCCATTCATCTTTTCTTGTTATATCTTGTATTTGTGCCTGTGGATGTGATCAGAATTTACACTGATTATTCTGGGATGCCTGAACCCACAGTCAGGCTGAGTGAAATCTAATTTTACACATGGGCATGCATGTTGCTGAAACTCCTCCAGATTTTCCAACCAATCGTCCTTTAATTGAAAGAGTCCCATCTTACATTAGTTAATAGCACCCTTGGGTATATTCTAAAACCATATTCATAAAATTAAAATTACATTATTCTGTATTTCAGAGTCATTCATAGTAGAAAACACACAATTGTATATATCTTTTCATTTCCAAGTGTACAATTACATACCAAATATGAAAGAGTAAAACATCTTTAGAATCCTTAGACATTTGAGCATGAATTGATAAATACAGCAAAGTAACTTAAGCTAGATACACCTGCAAATCGTGTCAGGAGTGGGCTGGAAATCTTTTCCAAGGAGAAATGCTGATTGTGTAAATTCTATGGCACCTGCTTATCACGCACTACTTTAAGATCCCAGAAAACTTACCAGAAAGAAAAGCTTTTAATAAATAAGAAATATTTCCCTAATGTCAGAAATTTATTTTATGTAATGGGTACCACTGTGTTTATCTGTCTTATATACTTAAAAAGCAATATCCACCCCAAAATCTGAGGCAAGACAAAGGAAATGTTAGCCTGAAGCCTACACCTATTCTGCAAGAGATATTGTTCTGCATTAAAAAATAACAGAAAAAGAGTAGAACAGCAATACAACCATCTAGCTTTCATCTGAAGAAAATGCCAGGAGATCCAGGCTTCCAGCTGCCTTCATTAAAAAAAAAGAAAAAAGCCAAGGGCCTTGCTTTTGATCCAAGGCAGAAAATGCATGAAAGAAAATGAGCTGGTCAGTACTGAATGCTGAGCCAAAAGTTATATAACATAGAACAGACATATCAAATGAGACCCAATGTCCTAAAGCAGACAGGAGGTCTCTAGGGAAGATTCTAAAAGCAGAGCAAGTGTATTGCAGCACTTCCCCCGAGTGGCCTTTCTGCTTCCAAGTTGCATTAAGAAACTGATACTTGCTGTGTAGAACACCAGGCAAGCCAACATATGTAGATTGTTTCTACCTCTAAAAAGCTACACAGTGAAGAAGAGCTTCTCTATCAAACTTTCAGATTCCATCAGAACAGAAAGCTGAGCACACCTGGGAAGCTCACTGGAAACATTGCTGAAAAGTGGCAGAAATTAAGTAATGATCTTTTAAATATTTATAATAATATGCCAATATCCTTTCACCAGTGGTGAGACAAATCTCTCTGTCAGGCAGGGAGGTCTGCCCAGTCTCTAAGGTTCTCTTATGCTCACAGTGAAGTTCCAAAGATCATAAGTATATTTTATTTATTAAAATTAACAGCCAGAGAAAAGGAGAAGGAGTTTCTTACGGCAATGTTGTGGGAGTGGAGTAGGGAATATCCTCCCTAGGATCACTTGGAGAGGGCTGGAGCAAAGTTTTAGAACTTATTTAAAAACATGAGTATTGGAAACACAGAACATCTTAACACTTTGAAAAAAGTGCTAACATCAAAACCAGGAAAGGAAGATAATCAGACACCCATGACTAACAGAGTGAAGGGAACATTTCCAATGAGCCTCAGCTTCACAGGCAAACACCGCGTACTGTTCCCATGGACTTTTGATCTAAGTTTCACACAGAAGGTTAAGAAGGTGAGTGCATCAACAGCCATGCACATTTTGGAAAGCAGAACCTGGAATGAATGCTGCTACCTGCCCAGTCATGCCCTACATCCCTACCTCCCACTCAGCCTCTCTGGCAGTTCTCCTGCCTTCTGAACATCTTACTTCAGTTCCAGCAAAAAGTGCAAACAGATGCATCTGGCATGAGAAAGCTTCCAGACCATCACCTCCTCTCCAGACCATTTTTTCAAAACCTTGGCAAGGAGCCTGACTTTTTTGCCTCTTTATACTGCCTGTCAGCATTACTGGTCCCAAGAACAGGTTTAAATCAATTCTTTGCTTGTTGGCAGTGAGCTATTCCTTCCAGGAGAATTCCTGGCTGCCTGGTGCTACCCAGATTGAGTTGAAAATGTCATGAATTTTTCAGTTTTTTTCTGAGAAAGAAAAAAAATCCTCTTTTTGGAAGCTCCATCTGTGTTAGGGATACTGAGATTAGAGATGGAAGTGCTTAAACTATCCCTTTCCTCATCCGGTAGAAAAGGCTAACAGCAAAAAGGGCAACATACAGGTTGTCACACTCGTGCTTCTCTATCACCCAGATTGACTCATTTTTTTTCCTGGGGCACTAAGGCAAGTCTTCTTGAACAAGCTGCTTATGAGACAGTGTGAAAGATCCAAATCTACCCTGCTGGCTCTCTAATATTATCTTAGTTTTCACAATTAACTGCAAGCCTCTCTCCTCTACCTCAAGAATTGTCAAGTTTCATTTAAACTTTAAAACAAACAACACAAGAAGAAACACAAGGTTAAAAAAAAGGACAGGTTATGTCACAGGACACAGGAGATAGAAGTATTCTTAGACTGGGGAGGCTGGGATAGGCTGGGGTTCAGCTGGTAATTTAGGGATATTAGTCCATCAGTAAGCATATTACTCTGTTTACATATGGTGGGAACAACAGCACATTGGAATAATATACAATATATAAACCATGGTTTACCTGAAAACAGTGCTGTGCACACAAGGCTGCATTGGTCTAGCCTCCAGCAGCTGAGAATACAAGTGTTCTTGAATATATGGTAAACTGAAGTGGAACAGTCAACTTCTGGCTTTGGCATAGACCTAGAACTGGTCAAAAAGTTGAAAACTAACCTGGATCTCACAACAGAGTGTCAAAATCTTGGAGCAGATTCTCCTGGAA
>NW_009934538.1:0-10057 GCF_000696875.1 Nestor notabilis
ATGCATATAATTTAACTCATCCCTACAATAAAAAAACCTGTTTCTCTCTTTCTTACCATTTTTTTCCTTAATAACATTCCTACAGACAGATTTTTTTCCTAAATATTTCTTATTTCTTCACTTGTAAAGTCATTGACAGTGAAGATTTAGGCACAACTATGCTAACAGTCTAAGTAAGAATAACAACAGTAAATAAAGAAGAAAACGTTGGTCTTTCTGTCCACATCCAATAGTAAATCTGACTTACAAAACACTGCTGAGAATGACCTCTGCATATCTTACTCTATCTTTTTATTTGACAACTATGTCACATTAACAAAACCACTGAGGCCTGAAAAGTGAGACTGTAGAAATTTCTTAAACCTCTCATACAATAATTTTGGGGGTCTAATGGAGATTTCTTTCAACCCTTCCTTCTAGAGCTTATCATCATCACGAAATAATACACACACACACGGGATATATACAGCATAACACTGATTTTCTAATGGAGGAAACCCCCAAGTGCTACAATAGTACAACAACTAAGTAAAAACCTAGATGCTTTCTACAGTGCTTCAATATAGCTCTGAACAGAACCATGAAGACTAAGAGACATTGAGTGCTGCTAGATTTCATTGATTCTGAAACTTTCCCTTGTTATTTTCTGGAGATTGAAGCAGATTGCCTTAGCATGTTACTATTTCTTATTTAACATCTACCATTAGCTCTGTTATTGTTTCTGATTTTTAAAGCAGAATGTAATCTATAACAACTGCTAAGCCCAGAAGGAGCAAAAAAATATAACTAGAAGATTCTGAAGTCATTTATAGAAAAGGGGATCTTTAAAACATCACATTTTATTTTGATAAAAAGCTTACTGCCTGCAACATGTCTAGGGTAATTAAGCCCTGTTTGGAATTGACTCTCATTTTTCAGTGTGAGGTACCTAAATATATCTTGAAGTTTGAAATGAAACAGGTTTTAAGTTCTGTTCCAATACAAAGTGTATTTTGTATTTAAGATTGTCAGTGGTAGTTACACCATGCTGTGAAGGGATGAGTAGAATTGCCAGTAGGAAAACTGTTGGAATATTGCTATTATTTCTAGCAATAAAACTCCCTCCTAGAATACTTTTTTTTTTTTTTTAATGTGGTTTTCCTCTTTATACAAAGAAAATACTATTTTAATTCTCTTGAAACTGTTGTACTTGGACAGCAACTTTGTAGAACAAACTCTAGGAGTAAATTTGCTGTATCATTATATTTTACTGTTTTACAGCCACACTTAGTTTTCTTGTTTGGAGTCAGCTAGTAGCCATTTGCTGTCAAAAGAATCGATAAAAAAACCAGGTAAGAAAAGTGTTTTGCTAGAGAAAGAGCAACAAAATTAAGCACTTATTTTGAAAACTTTTACTTGTAAATGAGAAGCCTAATAAAAACTAGGTTTTAGCTTTTGTTTTGCTAATAACATGTTGAAAATTTTTTGTTGAGGCTTGCGCTATTTTAGTCTGTCACTTTAAAAGAAAGACATAAGTTGAATATTTTACTTATCATTGTACACTGAAAAATATACAGAAAATATGTTTTAAATAGAGTTGCTCAGCTGCTGTTCATAGTGATGTAGATTAAAGTGCCGGTTGCCTCTCAAGTACTTCGAGTGTCTTCACTAATGTGAGCCATCAAACACTTTCTGGGGTTTATGATAAATAGCATACTGTTAAAATGACAGTGTTTCAGGAATGTTTTAGAAAGATGTGGAAGGAACATCCTTCTATTTCCACAGACCATGCTAGAAGACAGTTTTCTAAGACAAAAATTTGTATTTTACAGCCAAACATTCCTCCAGGCATAAATGAAAGCATTGCCCCTGTGAAAAATGAAAAGAAATAGAAAGCTTTTGAAATGTATCCAGTCCACTCACAGAGCACTATTTAATGGAAATGGATCTTGTGATCACAGCTATTCAAAATAGAGGCATTTCAGCTTTGGACTTCAACTTTACTTTTCACTTGAGATTTTCAGGCAATGTAGCTGTAAAAGGATGTCCTATAGTTAATCTTGGGAGTCCAATAGAAGCTTTGCAAACATAATTTTGAGGCAACATACATTAAGTAAAATTTGGAAAGCTGCGTTAAATACCCATGGGCTCCCACTAAGAGTGACACAAACCTCCCAGCTCAGTTGGCCAGAAGCCGTGTAAAGACAGTGTCCTTAAGTGTCCTTACACCTTCAGAGGGCTAGAGATAGCCTACAGAAAATATGGAAGACACTATCTGAGTTCAAGCAACAAGCAACTGTATCAGAATTATATGAAGTGTCTTCTTATCGCTTGCTATGTGCATTCAGAAACTCTTTCCTTAAATTAGGATCTTTCCTTCAAAAAATGAGGCAACATCCTTTTTTATATCCCAAGGAATAAAGACTACCATGACCTTCCTTTAACAGGGGTCAACATTAGGTTTCGCAAAAACAGAGAGCAAGTACTTTGAAAGTACTGTATATTTTATCCTCATGTTATATTTGGCTAAACTTACACCATAATAAGCCACAGATTAATTATTAATATAATTTGGAGAAATTCGGTGTTTATCTAAATATAAATAGGTTAATTGGGTCCATCGTTATTTTTTAGGGAAAGGAAAAGTGATGGAGAGGTAGATGAGACTTATTTCATAAGCAGTTTTCAGTTTCTTTTGCTTTCTCTAGCAAGATTCACTTGCCTCACTGCAATGAGTAACAACTGATGTAGAAAGAATTGGAAAATATGTCATATAATGAAAGACTGAAGAGGGTCAAGCTATTTAGATTACCAAATAGAAGGTTAGTAGTGAATCGATCTCAGTTTGTATCTACAGCAGAAACTTTGATAACGAGCTTTTCAGTCCACCACAAAAATATACAACAAAGAATTAAGAGCTGGAAAACAAAGCGATATAAATTCAAACTAGCAAAACAGAGCATATTTTTTACAGTAAGAAATTAGTCATAGGAACAATTCAGGAGTGATTGCAAGGAATTCTGCAATTGCTAATAATATCTGATGGGATAGCTTTTATTTTTCCCCTCCCAAAAGCTATATGGTTGCTTGAGGGTACACAAAGTTCCTATTTAGAATAGCTATGATCATACTGTTTCCTTCTTGCTTAGCCATGTATGAGCAATTGTATCAGATACCACTAAAATGTACACATTAAAGGTTTCCATCAACCGATCTGTCACTTTAAGTACAGATAAGGTGATACTTTTCCTTGTTTTAAGAGGACAGTAATGTTGCAACAAATCTTTAAATTAGGTTATGATTTGGAAAGAAGCAGATACCCCTAAAGAACCATAAAAAGTATGTGCATGTTCATTTTCATTCTTTCCTTTATGGGACTACATGGTGAAGAAACAGCAAATTCCAATGCTTCCCACAAGAAATATTCCCTGTTTCTGTTTACTTGTCACCCACAGCCAGTACCACTCTGTGGAACAGTTACTTTAAAAAGCAGAACCTGATTCTCTCTTCATGTACAAACCATCTGCAAGCTATGGGATTCAGACAGAAATTACAAAGTGAAATTCTGTACTCTAATTATTCTGGGCAAGCTAATAATCAATAAATTGGCACATACAAAGCAACAAATATAAACATACCTGCACACTAAATGTATAGAGCTTATGTATTTACTACTTACTTTTCCTTACTGTATAATTTTTTCCCCTTCATTTACATCTCTAAGTTTCCCCTTGGGTTTCTGAATACACTGTTATCTAAGGGAAATTGATGTTAATGTTAACAATATGATGCCAAACTCAGCTGCGCTTCAGAAGCAGTTTGTCATAACTTCTTACCCAACATCATTCCAATATGATGGCAATGACAGCCAAATCCCAGTAGCCTACGTAGACTTTTTTCTTTTTTTAATCTCAAGAGTATAAATTTTTCCTTACCAAATTGCTTTATGTATTTACATTCTGCCTTCCACCCCCTCCATTTCACATGAGCATAGATTTGGAAAGGAGAAATGACATATAAAGGTGCTACACAAATTAAAAACATTAATGCAGATGATTTTTATTGTCATATAGTCTGTCATCTAACAGATTTGTACAGTTAGAAGTTGCATATTGTAAGATGTCTTTTAGCAGAGTTTTAAAACTGCTATTAAATCTGTACCTCCTAAAGCTTAGACCTGAAGGTACTGAGCTCTTCACTGCTATTTCCCCCCTTCTCTTTCTAATTGTCAAAACAATCAAGGCATACAATGACTACACTTCAAAATTAATGTGCCTAAAAGAAAGGTTGCCCATACTTGATTAAAATTTGCCTTATGCTAAATTGCCATGTATTTGTCTGGCATTTTTCATGTTTGCTTCAGGCAATCCTAATTACAACTTTTTGACTTTTTTAGGGAAAAATTCCTATTGAGTATCAGTTCTGAACACTGTTCTTACTTTATAATGTGAACTCAAAGCAAAATGAAGATAGGGGTTTTTTTTGTTGTTTTTTTGATTACTGCTTTTTATTTAAAGGATTTAATTATTCCCCCTGCCTCAGCCAATAATTTTTTTCTGGGTAGGAAAATAAACTGTACAGATAAAGAAATACCTGCAGAAGGTAGAAAAGGTTACTTTCTCATCTTAAGGATGGAATGGAGAAAAAAAAAAATCTTTCTGCACAGCAATATCCCCAACCCATTTGTTAGGGTTTGTTTTTTTTTTTTTTAAATTGTAATATGGGAGAACTGAGCTATGTTATCTCTAGCCCATAAGAAATATTCCATTGAAGGATGAAATTCAGTGTAGATTTTTTATGTGAAGCAGTCCCCACACAACTGATGGCAGTGCAAAAAATGTAAATCAATGCTGATCTTAGCCCTAGAACATTGGTTTGAGAATAATACCGGACTGGGGCTGGATAAGAAATGAACTTCAGATCAAATATGAAAGATTTCCTGCATACTGTGCTTTTGCAGATTTTTACATTTAGCTCAAGGAATAGACCATGTTCTTGAGCAGTAAAAGGTTTCTCTTTCAGTCCCATAGAAGACTTTTCAATATAAATTACTTTTAATTGCACATTTATTCTTGTATGGGACTGTAAGCAGGTGTATTTGACAGCCTTTGGTTGTACTTATAT
Organism: Nestor notabilis; assembly: GCF_000696875.1. Lineage (NCBI taxonomy): Eukaryota > Metazoa > Chordata > Aves > Psittaciformes > Psittacidae > Nestor > Nestor notabilis. The sequence continues at coordinate 5,104 of NW_009934538.1, forward strand.
AGAAAATGTCACACTATAAATGATTTTTATTTCTCAGGTGAAGAAAGAGTCAATAATTCATATGTGATGTAACCACAGGCAAAATTTCCAGGTATTTCTACTCATACCAACTAAAATCTATCCATAGCATATTCTGCACTATATTTATTTGAGAACTTTATTTCACAGTTCCTAGCTATTCTATCTTTTTTTCTGATTATTAATTCATTTGTTCTTTGGTCCTTAAGGTTCTAGTCCCTGAGATTCCAGTGACATCTGCTGAGAGTCTATTTGCTGCAACAAATTCTTACAAGTTTATGAACAATTTCAGTGACTAAGGTAATTTTCAAAAACATGTAAGTATTAAGGTTACTTTCAAATTCTATTCTGATTAAGAAACACAGCAAAAATAAGAGAAGCACCTGAGAAAAGAGTGTTCCAGAACATAAAACTTACATCCCTGATCCTGCAAACAAATGCATTGTTATGAACAAAGTAACATTCACTGGCTTTGATTGGACGGGCTGTAGATTTGAAGAAACTGATGTTTTTCTTGTAATTTCCTGAAAAGTATTTTTAAAATGATGCCTAAAATATATGATAGGCACTTTCCTTTCCATAATCATAAATCTAAACAAATAAGTGATACTAGTGATGATATTTCCTTCTCAGATAAAACTGTTTCATCTGCTATAGAAAACAAAGGGCGGAAAAGGAAGAGGTAAATTGGTTTTTCATAGCATCAATGTAGACCCATTTTAGCTTAGCTACATAATGAAAATTATATGAGAAAATTATGTGCTTTTAAGTGTCAACAAGACACACATGTTAAAACATTCTCACCTTCAGTTACTACGATTGTTTCCATTATATACTGTTAAATTCTTTAGTTTTTTCAATGATCATTTGCATTAGGAAGAAAGACAACTGTAAAAACTTGATGTAATACCATCTGCAGACAAACTGGGAAGATGGATAAAACAAACATTGCAAATATGCAGCCAGAGAATATATCCCAAAAAATTTTGGTTTAAAACAAACAAAAAAAAACCAAAAAAAACCCCCACAAAAAACACAAAACCCCATAATCCTTTGGAAATGTGTAACTGCTCATAATTGCTATTCCTGTCTAACTCTTTACCAACATACTTAATGGTATATATGCTGGAAAGGCTTGGATTTCAGAAATTATGTACAACAGACACATGCTAGATGAAGGAAGTCACATCAGACTTCATCATATAATGCATATAATAGGTACAAAGAGCTGTATCTGGAGAAGAACTTAAAGATATGCCTCATTCTAAAGATGAAAATGGTACCAAGAAGGACTAAGGTATTGAGGATAAATCAAAATAAGCGGGCAAAGTCATACACTAAAAAAGTTACCTGGAAGTACAATCCTGGAATAGCTTTATTCAGTGCCCATCTGTTGTTTGAAAATTGACAAAAATATAAAAATTCTAATTCCGTATGTTACTGTGACTCAAAGCAAAGTGTAGCATTTCTAACTCGTGCACATCTCTCATGGATTCCCGATTCTTACATTTTTCCAAATTTCTATTTAATTGATTTTTAGAGAGTGACACAGTACACATCTTTCAGATGTCTTTTGGGGTAACTGTGAAGAGTGCTGCTGATGACACACTGGAATCTTTAAATAAAGATTTGTCAACAATAAAAAAATAACTAAAATTTTAAATGCCAGCAGATCAAAATGATAAAAAAATGTAATATTTTCTGATTTGAAAGTGAGTTAAATAGAGCTAGCAAGTTAAATGTAAAACTACAGTAAAGCAAGTAAGATAATACTGAAACTTGCAGAAGGCGTAAAAGATAATAATAAAAATGTTTTCAAACACAGAAGTAGGATGAATTAGAGTCAGTGAGGCCAGTATATTTTCAAAGTACAAAAGGATTACTAAAGAAAGGCGAGACCACTGCAGAAATAAAAAGTAAATCCTTTCATCAGTGTTCACTATAGAGAAGGTCAGGAAGGTTCCCCTATTCACAAGCAATGAGACGGAGACGGAGAAACTATTTTTAAAAAAAAATGCCAACAGAAGAGGTTTTAGTGCAAATTAATAAATTGAAGAGTAACAATTGTCAGGACCAGGCAACTTGTTCAAGAGTGAAGGAAGTGTATGAAGTATGAAGCTGCTAAGTTACCAACTGTGTCACATAAACTATTGCTCAAATCAGACACTGCAACAGGAGGAATAAAAGACCATTGAGACAACTCTTGAGGAAGGACTCCTGTGATGACATGATGACTCAGGGAGCTACAGAACGGTAAATTGGATATCCATTAGGAAAATAGGTAGGAATTATGATTCTAGAATTAATAGATGCATAGATAAAAATGAAATATTTGTTAAAACTTCACATGGCTTTTATAGTAATCTCACCAAATCAATCAAATTACAATGAAAGTGTTAATGAGTATTGAATGCCTGACCCATGGTGTTCTTCCTTTTTAAATTGCTTTTATTTCTTCTGTTTTCTATTAAACGCATTCTTTTTAGGCCAGTTATATCAATTTAATTTCATGCATCTACTCTGTATTCTTTTTTCACCTGCAATTTTAAGTTACCAAGAAAATGAAAGGAACACAGAAAAAGCTCTGATGCACATTGATGGAAAGCTGCCATGGCTACTGATCAGTAAATTTGCAGAATTTCCCAGGGTCCTCCAACAATGAAATTCTAACAATGTTCCTTGTTCATTTAATGGTAAATGTATCTCCTGGGACAATATACAACTGAGTTTTCGACCTAGTGTTTATTCTATTCAAAACACAATTAATATCAAGTTAACAAGCAACACTGTCAAATCTCAGAGTCAAGTACCCTATACCATACACATAAATGCACAGGAGAAGACAGCCAATTTTTGTGGAAGCTGGGCAAAATATCTGCTTGTATTCTCTTGAAGAACAATTGTAAGAGTAAGAAAAAACACTGAATAAAAATCTCAGAGAGGGAACAACTTGCAGGTACTGGATTTGCATGTGCTCTTTCTAACATTCTTTTTAAGTGAAGAGATAGACTAGGTAAGGAGACATGTTTGGACTTAGCCATAGATGGTGGTGGGGTTTTAATTTTGCACAACTGCAGATGTATAAATCAAGTAGGAATATGGTTCAGCTACATAATGTAGCTATGGTCTAAGGACAGTTTCATCTCAGCTGTAAAACCCTGTGTCTTAGTTACACAAAGGATTAACTTGTCTCTCTTGAGAGCAAAAGGAACAGGTCCCTGTTAGCTCTATCTCAGTCTTCTTTTAATCAATTAGAATATTGAAATTGGATTATACATTTTATGCAAGCAAACCCAATTAAACCTTAAAAGTAACTGTCTCCCCAGGTTCGTTTACTACAGTTTTGTTTGAGGAGGCCAGAAATTTGCCCTTTGAGTGGCATCTGCAGTGTTCAGCTATATCAGACATAGCACATAACTATCCAGTTCATTTTTTATCATGTTACCAAAATATGCCTTTTTATAAATCCTCTATTCTTTTTGTAACTAGAAAAATGAAAGAGGGATTACAGTGCACACTGAGTTTAATAAAGAGCAAAGTGAGATTTCCAGCCCTAGGTCAGTTCGTTGCTTTGTTACCTATTGCTCTACTGATTGCTGGTTTAGTTTAGTAACTGCACATTTGATCTGTGCTTAATTCCTTTATTGCCTAGTTCCCATCAAAGATTATCATATAAACCAGAGAAAGGGTAAAACAATACCCTTGTCTCTCCACAGTAAAAAAAAAAACCCAAACCAGAAAAAAAAAAAAACCAAAAAACCCACTGTACTTTTCAAGATCCAAAAGATTCTATGGGTCAGGAAATATCTAAAATCTTAAAATATTACCAGGCAGTTTATTTTCCATGATTACAAACCCCCCTATAATCATATAATACTGTTTGCAGAAAAGATTACCTTGGTATCTGCAATGTCAGTTTTGTGTATTTGAGCAATATCTGACATTAGCACATTGCTAAACAGCACAGCCTTTGAAAGCAAAAGTAAACACAACAATTTTTCTTTTTAATCATGTCATTAGTCTGGAAGAATGCAAGTGAGGACTGCCCAAAAAATTATTATTTGCTGTAGACAAATATGGCACGGCAAATAAAGAACAAATGGCTAACCTCTTACTGTCTGTAACCACTAAAACATGAACCTCCAAAATGCATCAAGATGATATTAAATCTTCAATTTAAATAAAACACGACTTAATCCAAACCTATTATAGTAATAAGGTATTTTAAATTTCCAATAAAAATGTTCAAGCTCATGTAATATACCCTATGTTAAGGCCTCAACCCTGACTACAAATTATCATAGTTTTACTCTTAAAGTAGTTCTGAACTTAATGCATTTATTCTTAATGTCACTGTGAAAAAATTCCAAAGAATTTTTTCTTTGGCAACAAGAACTTACAGAAAAAAACAAGCAAAAAGTTGGGTTGTTTTTTTTTTTTTTTTGGGCAGGGGTTGTTTCTTTGTTAGGGCTTGGGGAGTTCTCTTGGTTGTTTGGTAGGGTTTTCTTAACTCCTGCACTACAATTCTAATATCACAGAATTGCAAAATGGCTTTTGTTTCTGAGAGAAGCATTCTAATAGATTCCAGCTCTAAGTGGAATCAGACAAATTTCAAAGTTGCATCAAAAGTCACAAATCAAAAAGGCAAGGAAGGGGATGCTGTGTTTTGTGACACAGTAAATATTTTCAAACTGCCCTCCCACTGGAGATAACTTTGTGTTAGTAAAAGTGGCTTTGAGAAACTACAAAGACACATTGCTTACCTCACCAGAGTGTGATGGCTTTCGATTTTCTTCTGTTACTACAAAACAAGCTTGACAAGAATTTTGAAAAGCTATTTGTTTTGTCGGGGGAGTTGCTAGCAAACTAGCTGCAGATTTTGCAGTTGCATTCATGATTTTTCAGCACTTCTGTCGTGGTTCAAGCCCAGCCGGCA
>NW_009934539.1:0-309 GCF_000696875.1 Nestor notabilis
TTCCTTTCTTTCCTTTTCTTTCCTTTTCTCTTTTCTTCTCTTTTCTTTTCTTTTCCTTTCTTTTCCTTTCTTCCTCTCCTCCCAGAGCTTTCTCTCCCGAGTAGATCTCTACTGCAGCATGAACCGTCGTTATTTTAAAAACCCACCAAACCACCCTGAAACTGCGAGTACTATCGCGGGGCTGGCCCACGGCAAATGCCTTAGAGCTTAAGCAACGCCAGTAAATAATGCCGCTAATGAATACTCCGAACTAATTCACCGAAATGTCACAATTAGGGACAAGATCGCGCCGCGTAAAAAGTGGTAAAT
>NW_009934540.1:0-2812 GCF_000696875.1 Nestor notabilis
AAACTGTTCTATGATTCTATGATTCTATGTTTGATCTGTTGAAGCTTTTTGGAGGCCTTTAGTGCACAAATGTAATGAAGAGAATGAAGAGCTTATATTGTTACAGTGCTCAGGTTTTTTTGGTTTGTGTTTGGTTGTTTTTTTTGTTTTTTTGTTTTTTTTTTTTTTTTGTGAATATCAAGTTCTTTTGGAACCATCGTTTGTTTTATAAATTCTTTTGTTTTTTTGTTTTTTTTTTTTTTTGTGAATATCAAGTTCTTATGGAACCATAGTTTGTTGTATAAATTCCCATTGACCTTTCAGATGCATGGATCATCATACCTTGCAGCAGTATGCTTTTCACATAGAGTTAGGTTAGACCCTTTGGGTGATAATATACCCCTGTAGTGCAGTTATGTAGTAAAAGGCCAGACGTCTATTTTGTGCAATTAAGTACCATAAAAATATGTACCCTGGATGATTAACTAGAGAACTTCATCTCTTGCAACGATAGCAACTTTTACTCTTCTTCTTTACAGTCATTTAAATTTCTTTAACTGTATTAACTTGTTCCATGTTTTCTTTTAATACATGTTCAACTTCTATTACAGGCACTAAAGATGAGATACATACAGAATCTTTCTAAAAGATATTATTAGCATAAAACAACTGATTTTTGTTTTTGTAGTGATTTATGGGTAGTAAAGAATGATGTTCTGGCTATTATCACACCTGATATGGATTCATTGCAAAGAACAAATCTTTATTTGAATATAGTGAAGCAAAATATCCCCTTTATTAATCTGATGTACACTAAATAGCTTTGCATTTGTTACATGGATGATAAATATTTGGCAGATAAATTTATAAACACTTCCACGTTTTATAGATTTATACTGTACACAGTCATCTTACACAGAGCATGCCCTTTCACAAGTATACAAGGAGCTTTCCTCAGGGGACTTAATCAAAACACTTGGTCAAACATTTTGGAAGTTGGCAATCCAACACAGAGGAGCATACCGGAAAGATGAGTTCACAATTGTACCAGCTGGGAAATGAAAAATTCAGAACTCCAAAGAGAGAATTTATCAAGGCACACACATGCAAACACATATGTACAATAGTGATGACTGTAACCTGCTTTGCAGGAGATCACACACAGCCATAAAGAAAACAAAGAAAGAAAGAAACAGAGAAGTCAGGACCATTGCCAAGATCTTGTTGCAGATTAGCAGATCTAGAAGTAAACATGTATAAATGGGAATTCAACTTCAAAGTAGCACATTACCATATATACAATATGTACATGTTTCCTCACCTTAAGATATGGAGACTGTCAGAAATGGTTATGAATTTCTTGACAGTGTATGCACACTTTTACACACCTGTGCTTTTGTACACGAAAGACAGCTTGAAAAACTGTACTCCCAGTTGGCTCAGAGCAGTTGGAAATTTGAGTGGAAGTTTAGTAGGATAAACTGGCAGCAGAACATAGCTCATGAAACACTAGGAAAGAACACATATTTTCCTTCTGTGGCTCAGCATTAGAAAATGTGATTAAGTTTTTAAGAAAATCAGCAATCTGACAATGACAATAAATACAGTGGAGGCAAAAAGCTCTACCTTATCCTTGATGTCTGACTTCTGCACATATTTCATTATTGAAGAGGAAACTTCCCACTTAAAATAAAAAAATCTAATTATGTCTAGTACATTGCCATATATATTTGAGGCCAAGTATGAGATACAACTTAGTTAGCTGTTAGAATGTCATGCAGCTGAAGGTAATACAGCAATTTTGGGTGAAGTTTTAGTTGGGAATTTCAATACAATGTTCTATAGAATAATAAGCTGTCAGTTGATTCATTAGGCTTGCAGCATGGGGTGCTATTATAAATCCATTAATAGGAAAAAGCCAGGCTAAAGTTATTCGTGTTAAAAATAAGGCCTAAACCCCCACATTTCTCTTGCAACAGCAATCCGAGCATGACATTATACACAATCATGTACTTAATATTTTTGAAAGAGAAAGCTAAGATCCCAATCATGCAAATTGCTTCACTGATTTAAACTGGGATCAGTTTACACATAAAATACAAGCTTAATTTGATACTTTGTAGGACCCTAAACAACTAGGAAGACAATCCAGTCATGAACAACTTGGTGCATTTTTAAAAACTCTTTATAAAAAAGCTAGTTTTCCTACAGGCTAATTTCATGCCTGCTCTCATTTTTGCTGCAAATGTCAGTAAAAATTTTAATTTCACTAGTGGGGCACAAACGAAATCAGTCACCTTATCAGAAGGGATCTGTGGCAGGAAGAAACAGGAAAGAGCTGTATGGTTTGTCCAAAAGAGATTAGGGGCAGTTGTGTTTTGTAAGTCGCTCTCCAAATATTAATATTCTCTTTTTCCTTCTAAACTATTGATTTTAATCTATGTTTACACATTTTTGTAGAGCAGCTAGTATTATCTACTACTGCTTTGAATTTGAACAGCAATTTCCTACTTAAAACTGTCTATTCGAGATCACAGCCTCTCTCAGTGACTAGGTTTTCCTTTTGGAAAGACCCACTACCTATCCAAAAGTACTGTCATGTAAGCATTGCTACCCTCTCAGAGTCTCCTCCCAAAGGTTTGGTATAGACTGGTATTCAGTTTATCAACTCCTAGAACCCATGAAAAAAAAAAAAATTAATTGCAAGCTACTTGGCTTTGTTTGTTTGTTTGTTTGTTCATTTTAATCTTCATATAGAGTTGGCTTTCCTATAGCAAATATCCATTGTTAAGTCCAGTGGAAGGAATACACTCTTTTTTCTGCTGCTTTCTTC
>NW_009934540.1:2843-13563 GCF_000696875.1 Nestor notabilis
TCTTAGTTCTGTAGCATTGTGCTCTTTACCAGATGAAGCACACTGCAAAGAGCAAACGTCCTGCAAACAGGGGAGGAGAAATCTAGCAGATGCCAGAGCTTTTGAAAGAGCTGTCTCCACCCTCACTGCTCTGTGTGCATGTGCTGCTATTTTCACCCTAGATTTGCTTGAATTATAGCTGCAATTACTGTAGAAGATCTTTGTGGGTGTTAATCATCAATCGAAAGACACCCTGGCAATGGCTCTGTTTCAGGCTGGTCAAAGATTGCTGACAAGAACAGCAGCAGACAATTATTTGGCCGCATTACTAGAACAACAGCAGCTATGTATGCAGAAACAATGAAAACATACAATACAGCAAGACACAAACATTTTCTCGTGACGTTACACAGAAGTTTACAAGTTGAGATCCCCATGGAACATTTTGAAGGACTTCTAGTTATGTAAGGCAAAATTCATAGCTTTTAGGATTTTATGTATCTGAGAGTGCTGTGTCTCCTAGTCACTGGAACATGACCAGTGCCTTTGACCATATGCTGTTTTGCTGTTTGGCATAGTAGGGCTGGGGCAGGGAAGACTACAAGAAAGTCAGAACTCATTTTCAGAGCATTTCAGGAGTTCCATTCCAATGATGAAAGCTAGTGACCAGCTAAGATGAATCTTGGCATCCCAACAATTTTGCACATGAGTAAGTAAAGGGTTCTGCACAAGGAATGGAGCAGGATTTTACTTAAGTTCTAAGTATAATGCATAACGCAAAAATAACACCTAGTGTCATGGAAAATGAGATGAGAATGTGATTTGTAAAACTTACATCCCCCTGTGTTACAGGGAACTGTATGTGTATATGTGTGTGTATACTCAGCCAGACGTGTCTGTGTATGTATTCACCTCTAACTGTGTAATACTTTTTTACAATATACAGTATTAAATAGCTGCAGCCTAGGATTTAAGGAAAACAGCTGACAAAAATAAAAGTAATTGAAGCCTAGGCCTTGAAATCTTACTCTTCTTGGTTTGCATTTAATTTGATTCCTTTTCGCTGCTTTTTCCTCACCATTTTCTTCTGATATATCACCTTCTAAACAGGTAAGACAGGCCTATATGAGATTCACAAATTACTTTTATCACATAGCCAGTGGGGGACAGGCATATATTTACAAGGCAGACATTAAGAGGATAAAAGACATGTATTATAGGTTAGAAAACATGCAGTATTATCAGACAGAAATGCTGGGTGACAACTCTAGCACTGGACAACAGATGAAACTGGAACAACACATAAAACATTGCATTTTTGCAGAGTACTGTGCTTGCAATGAATGAAGTGCTGTTCATTAGCAGCAAGTAGCTTCCATTTACTTGGCCAAGACTACTGGTGAAAACTGAGTGGCAGGTAGAAGATGTCCAAAATTAGAAAGTAGGAGGCTGAGTAAAAATGCAGATCCTTACGACCAAGTGAAACAAGCTTGGGTGGCTAGCTGTGGAGAGAGTGATGAAAGCCAGCCTGCCAGCAATTTCTCTCTCACTTGCAGACTGATGTGTCTTGCTACAGCTCAGAAGTGTTGAAGCCCGGAGTAGGGGCAAGATCTGTACAAATCTTCTTGGTTATATGGCATTAAAATATATATTCATGAATACCCTGGGTGGAAAGGACAAAGTTTCGTGTCAGGTTATCCTCATCCAAATACCTTTGTTGTTAAGTAATCTCCAGTCTTCAGTTATTGGGCTGTGTGCTGGTCAGAAGCGAGCAATATGTTCTAGACCTTTGTCAAGCAGGGAAGACCGTCTATCACAGAAAGCAATGACACCTGTATCTTTCCCCATTTTTTAACTAAGAATTTTGGTCCTGGTAAACATAGCTGTGTGTATGTTGTGGGAGGAGAAAAATTATTGCTTTATTCATTTTTAGTTGGACAGTATGTACTCGAAGGGCTAGAAAGCATGGCTACGTATTACAGGTCAGTGTCTTTGGAGAAAATTCAACCTGCTATCAAATAAGAAAAGTAAATCAGGCCCATTTTGTCCTTTTCCTGTTTCTGTCATGCTAAGTCACTGCATCAAAGAAAGGTCCTGAATGTGGATGAAGTTCTATATAACAATTTTACCCACGTTGACTAGGACTAAATATTGGAGGATACTTCCTTTGCATTAAGAAATAGGGTATTCACCGCTGCAACAAAAATAAAGAATGCAGATAATAATGGATCCAAAAATATTTTGCAACATTTGGTTGAAATTATCAACATCAGAAGAATATAAATCAGGCTTATTTCAGCATATGGACTGGCTGCAGACTGGATAAGGGTAAGTGAAGGTAAGGGATACCTGCAATTAGCATCCTACATTGGTGCTTTCTATTTAATTCAGGTTCTGAACTAAGTTCCAGATTTTTTGGCTAACATGTCTCTGCTAATTTCATAGCACTGCTTGATCCCTGTCTTGCCTTCAAGCTGCAGGCAAAAGTCTGCCTTTTCATGTTATTTTTCCTGAACTAGCAGCATTGGAAAGTATTAATTCATGGAAATACCTAATATTTTACAGCAAGTTTAATGAACAAGAAGGCAGGAAATGCAGAGGCAAAGCAGTCTCGCAGACATGTTTTCTTCTGGACTATGATTACTGAACATGTGTTTTCTTTCAAGACTCCAGAGGAAGTGAAGGATTTCTGTTTTCACTTCTTGTGTGTTTGACCCCCTGAGTGCAAGGCTTCATTTTTTAACATTGTGATTGAAATTTCAATTGCATTTCCAGGTTATTAAACAGGAAACATGGCTTGTAGGTTGTATTAGCATGATATCATCTTGTTTAGGTAAAGAGGTGCAACTGGATGTAAACATCTTTCTCTGACTAATGAAGATGATTTTAAAACTCAGAATGGGGCACAGAGCTAAAGCCCAGCACACAGAGGCTGTCCATATGAGGGGCTGAGGACTGTATTATATTTGTAAAAATTGGAATCAGCAGTTGTGTTTCATGAGCAGTTGCACAAAGATAAGGATCCACAGTGGAAGAAAAAGCTAAAAACAAAACAGAGAATAATATTTCTTTCACATGGGGCTACACTAGGTGCACTGACAAATTACCTCACAGCTGCACCTACAGCAAAAATGGCTCAGCAAGGGCCATTCTGACAGGCGACCCCTCTTTGTGTTTGTTCAGCCTTCTGGATATGTAAGGAAATGTGGAGTCTGGCTGCTTGAAAAGGATAAAATCATCTGAAGGACTTTTGAGGGCACTTTCCATCTTCATTTAAAAAGGGATGGACAAATTGCAAAAATTATGTAGCAAACCTTCTTACTGAATGTTACTATAAAGTCAGAAGCAAGTGAGAGCATGAACAGTGAGTTTTGACTATCTTTAAGATTCACCCTCTGGTAAGAAAAGCAATTTGGGATGGAATTAATGGAATAGCAGGAAGAGAAAGAGAGCAGAGTCTGAGTTAGCAGTCTTACTTTGCCCCACTTTTCTAAGACAATGAACAAAGAGACTAGACTACTGGAGCCATTAGGAAGGAGGGCTAACACTTTTTTACCCGTGTCAAAATTTTGTAGTACATACCTCTGGAAAGGCACTGGCTAAAATCAAGCATAGAAGAAGAAGGCTTCCCAATACATTATTCATTAACAATCCCCTTCAGGACTCCAGAAACCATTAACACCTAGACCTGGTTCCCTTGCTAGGAGTCCCTACTCAGTAATCAGTGCAATGCATACCAAATGTAGTAGTACATGCTTCCACCAACAAGGTGCTAACATGAATATAAACAATCTGGTTAAAACGTTCAAACACAATGAATAAGTTGCTTTCAAGAAATAAGAGTCTGCTAAATCAAGCTCTGCTATCAGGCAACTTGTAAGGAGTAAAATTAAATAAATATTCTCTGCCAAAAATGAAAATGTGGTTTCTTCTGTAGGTTTTGGTTTTGAATTATAAAGTAGTTGACCATCATGTTTAATACCACTCTAAATGCTTTCAGTCTTCTCTGTCTTCAAGAGCCATCGTACTTTTTGTCATTGCTGTCCTTGGGATGAGTCTTTCAGCTTTAATGTAGAAGAGGACTAGACATTATATCCTACTTCAATTTATACTGAAGAAAGTTTCCACTTAGTGGTCAGTCAGTTCAGTGACCAAACCAGAAAAATAAATATTTCTTATTATATATGTTCATAGCTCTGATACACATATGCTGTCAAGGTCAGTTCTTTGTGGTGTATCAGGTATCTAACCAAGCCACTAAGTGACTCTTTATGTGAGATATAAGTGAATAGACAAAGAAAGGAAGTGCAGTTCCTACTGTCCAATATTTATTACCTGAGATTGCTTTGGAAACTGCAAAAAAAGAGACAAATTCACTAAAGACCAGCCAAGTCACTTTTGCTTGTAACGTAAGTAACATTTGCATCTAGATCTCCATAGATTAAGTATTTCTGTTCCAGCCTGTGGCTGGTACCTATCTAAGCATTTATAGCTTGAAATTGCATTCACTTCTTTTGTCTTTATGAGGCAAATCTTTACTGCACTCAAGCCCAAACAATTGATTGTTCAAACAGCTTTGATGGTGGCTTGTTCACTAGTTCAAATCTGTTGAGCCAACTAGGGTCAACCTAGTTTTCACCAGCTTTAAGTTTTGTTTCGTATGATGGAAATGCCGTGGATTTTTTTCTTTGTTCCTCTTTTCAATTTATTTTTCTTCCCCCTTTCCTAAACAGTATTCTTTTTTTTTTTCCCCTTTTCCTACCTTAGAACATTCCCTTTTATTCTGGACCATGCAAGGTCTGTGCAGTTGAGAATCTTGTTCATCTTTACTGATTCCTATTGTTGCTATATTCCACTTCATCCAGACTTAATCACACACTTATGACATACTCAGGTTTTATGAGAAGAACCAGCTTTCAGATCAGCATAATTTTGCACGTAATGAGATTTTAGTGTGTTAGTCTTGAACTGTAGCCCTCAAAAGTCAAACCTTGTTTTTCTGTGGCCCATTTTCACCATACTGGTCAGGTGGCATAAAGTGTTGGATCTGGATATTTTTCAGAATTACATACATAGATGGGCAGAATACACTACTTCAAGCAGACAGTGCACAGCAAGACAATGTAATATTTCACCATTGCTGTTGATGTTTACTCCAAACACGTACAGAGGCTTCAGATTTCAAATACTTTGTGCAGTAAGTACAAGAAGGTGGACACATGCTACTAACGAATGGCACAGAGAAAGAGGGCTCAAATATAATTCTCACTGGAGAAAACAGCCTTGAAATAATACTAAAGCTATGACTAGTGGACAAAATCCACAGACGCAAAACTAAGGCCAGCATTTTTTTCTTAACCTGGAACATGGTGGAAAATAATTCTTCCTCTTTTTTTATGTCACTGTTTAGAAATTTAAAAGACATGTTTAAGTCAGACTTAAATATAAAATATTGAATCTCATATGTCTTGACTATTTATACTCTAAAATAAACACAATTCCTAACCTTTTTTTTTCCTACAATATCGTATTTAAATTTTCAGCATTAAAAAAACCACTCAATAGTTTTCCAAACACATGCTTTTTTAATTCAGCCACCTTTCTCATTTGTTAATAGCAGATAAACACCTCTTGGGCTAACATTTTGGTGCTACAACACGTAGCACAGGCATTTGTTAGTAACCGAAAAATGCAACGTCTAGAACTGGTAAATAAACAGTGACTTTAAATGTAAAGAATGGTCTTCTTATGTGGACTTCAGTGACTCTTTCAGTGTGACCAAGACAATGACTGACACAGAATGCAGTGATAGATATTACTACCTAAAGCCAAGTTCATATAAATGAGCAAGAGACAAATTAATGAAAAAACCTCTATCTTACTACACTAAGACCTTACCTGAGACCCTAATTTTTTTGGCAATGGTTCAACCACCTAATGAATGCTGTCAGACATAATTAGAAAAAATACTGATATATTTTTCCATATGTATTATACCAGATTTGCTCTTTGAAACTTGAAAGTGCAGATAGTTCATCAGCTTATACAAGTTGTCTTAGCTCCACTGAAAGCAATGTCAGTTCCTGCCATCAGAGGATCTCTTTCGTTTGATAATTTTATAAATGTATTTGTATTGAATTTTTAATGCTAACATTTTTAAGAGATCCTACTATTCTCAGTCTTGATGTGGTCTGTAGAGTTTCCTGATTAATGCTGCATGCATTGATACATCAACATTCTCTGCACCAATACTGCTAAGTAATTGACTTGCGTGTCTGAACTCTTACAAAAGCTCCAAATGCCATGGCCAGATTTTTTAAATAATATGATTGCTCACATTTTAAATATCTAATTATCAGTATGATTTTTACCTTCCTGGACATGTCACCAGATGTGTTCTAAGAGGTAGCTTTGCAATTTTAAGTGATTTTGAATAGTGATGTATGCAAGCAAACGAAATTGAAATTTAAAACTTTTATGTGGAGGTTTCTAAATCTCTGTCACTCCAGATATATTTTGGGTTTTATTTCTGACATTTGAGCACTCTACTAAGCATTGAGAATCTGAAGCCTTTGCACCATTGGTCAGGAGAGTTTACATTTGTACAAAGAAACAAATAAATAAATAATAAATGGCTTTTCCCAGTTACATCAACACCTGGGTTCTTGTGTCAGGAAGGCGAAGTCCTACCAGACCTCCACATACTAGGACAGTAGAAGCAAGAAGAATAGGGATTGCTTTGGTGATACCAACAAGGGAACCGAATATTAAGTTTCCCAGTACAGCTGCTGCTTTGCATAGTGCATTCAAAAAGCCAAAGCCTGTTGCTCTAGAAGAGAAACGAGAAGAAAGTTAAAAAACAGGTGAGAGAGTAAAGCCTTTCAGACAAATCCTCTGTAATAAATAAGTATAGCCCAAACATCTTAAACACAACTTATGCCAAGAAGGATTCTATGCTGTCTTTATAACGTGAAATCAAAGCTCAGCATTTTATTGAGGCAAATTCATTCTGCTGCCTCAGGGACCAAAATGTGAAATGAATGACTGAACAGGTAAGTTCACACCTCCACAGTAGAACAAAGGCCTTGCAAGTGAAAATTCAGTAATACGTCCAATGATGGACTGGGAGACAGGAGGTATCAAAAGATTCTATAAAAGAGAGCTACTTGGTGATTTGGGATAGAAGTCATCAGAATAAAAGGATGATCATCTTGGGGCACTGAGTAGAAATGGATTTCTTACAGGTGGCATACATATTCAACCAGTGCTTTTTCAAAAACGAGGCCTCCAGTAATAATAAATGTTTGTCTCTTCGAGGTAGTGAGAATAGTGCATATTAAAACCTGGTTGGTGCAGAAGTGATATCTGAGAAGCTCTGGGGAAAAGCGAAATGAAATAGATTGCCAGCAGAAAGTATGACACAAGCAGCTCTGAGAGGCTTTTGCATTGGACTGGTGTGATTTTAATAGCCTGTATTAAGTATTTTAGATGTTTGGTAGCCTGTGCATAGATGTGTTACACAAACTGCAATTATATTAATAAATTATGTTTTATTTGACTGTATGACTCATAGTTGCAGCAATAGCCTTGTTCTACCAAAAATATCTTAACAAAAATATCTGTACAATAGAATTTCTAAAATGTCTCAAATTTCTTAGAAGTGAAAGAGGGAAGGAGTATGTGGAGGTCACACTGTGCTCTCTGAGATAATATAGTACAAATTAGGAACAATTTCAGAACAAAATGTTTCTTTCCTGTTAATATTAAGTACTGCCATTAGAAGGAAAAAGGATATAAACAATGTTCTTTGTAGAACTATTTTCTGACTTTGAAAACAGCAAAGGGAGAGGGATCCTCTGCCTCAAGAAACCGATGGACATGGCCTCAGCCCAGAGTGCTACCAGTCAATCCCCTCTGCTTTCCTGCAAACTGGATCTCAAAGAGTGCTGATCAGTCAGGCCATCTGGTGTCCTACATTCAGGCCTTACACTGGGGAGAAGTAAAAACTTCTATCTAGTAAAGCTGACCAGGATATAGAGGGTTTCAGCACTTCCTGTGCCCTGACTGGATCTGACATGCTGTGTTTCAGTATTCTACCACTCTTGGTATATTTGAGGACCCTGCACCAAAAGAATGATAAGGGTAGATCCTTCTGGTATATTTCTAAATCACTTTAGTTTAAGAAGCAGAACTCTTGTTAGGTCACAGAGTCAGCTCCAGAATCTGAAATGAGATTCCGAAATGTGCTAATTTGAAGTAATGGTACTTTTACCATCAAATTCTTAAATCAGTTAGAAAGATGTTTGTAGAACAGAATTAAGACATGGAACTAACTGACTACTGTACCTTCAGAAAGTATTTCTTTTTCCATTAATGTTAAAAATTCATTTGTCTATGGTCGCAGAACAGTCAACCCTCTTGCCTAAAACATTATGGAAGTAAACTCAGAAGAGCTGATACTTACTGTTCCAGTGTCAGCTCTGTGTATCACATGCCTTTTCTGACCCCAGGACAAAACACAAGTTCATTTCTTTTTCTCAGTGATCATTATCGTAACGTATTTATCATTAGTTTGGTGATATGACTCTAGCAATCAAAACAGCGTCTCTTTAAAATACCTGAGATTTTAAAAAGTAATTACTATTTGTCTGAAGTAATCATAATTCCTTTTTGTGCTGAACATTGCACCCATTCACATACTGCATGCTAATAAGTATCAGCAAAATATAAGGAAGGAGAAACAAAGTATTCAAATGGCAGATCAGAAACTACACAGAAAAAAAGTTAAAAACAAGCAGAAGAGACTCAGATATACCTCCTGAATGTTCAAAGTCCTTACTTACTTGTTTTTTTCTATATTTAATTAAATCTGCAGTACTTTTACATAATACTTACAGCCAAGAAAACCTAAACATGCACATCCTGGAAATAAGCTACTTGAAAGCTGGAGGTTAGAACTAGATAATCTTAAGGTCCTTTCCAACCCCAACTATTCTATGACTCTATGATTCTATAAGCAACATGCTGTGCTGCCTGACAGTGCAGACCAGTGGCGGCTTATGGAGAGCATACTACTGAGGGCAGCAGTTGAGGAAACTTTGGAAGTGTTGTTTATGTACCTTTCTGATGAAGAAATATTTACAGCAGCTCCTTGAAAATACATTCCTCAGAGGACGAATGGGCTAGTTAAAATTTGCCCGTTTTAAGGACGGCATTTGAAGAAATTAGTGTAAAGAAGGAGAAGGAGATGCACTGAAGGAAGCAGCCAAGAGCCACCCTAGTGGAGTAATCCTCCAGAGCCTACCAGAAGATCAAATCTCTACCATAGAAATATCTGTACTGCAAGGGCAGATAAAGCCCAGAATACCTGGAGGAAGCTGATCCAGGGTGGGGAAAAGCTCCTGAGTGAGAAGGAGATACAGACTGATGCATCTTCCAGAGTGGAACAGAGTGCAGGTAGGAAGGAGGAGCATGAAGAGAAAAGGCTGTTGTAAAATAGAATTTAAACAGGCAGGAAGAGGTTAAAGATGACACAGCCAGCCTGGAAAATACTGTTTATGTGATAGGATAATAGCAGTTTGTAGCTATTCTGACCAAGTCAGGGAAGAAGGAAAGGAAAAAAGTATGAACTATTCTAATTTCAGCCTCATTTACACACAGAAAGTATTTCTGAAGTTGTGGTGGTGACTAGTTGTGATCAGTGTCTGTACATGTAAATAAAATTTCTTCAGCTGCTGGTGCTCATGTAAAACCAAATTTGGCCCCAAATAACAGTAACAGGAAATCAACTATGTTCATATGAAGAAAACAGATACCTAGTCATCAACAGCCTCAGTATATTCAGAGGGATACCAGAACTCCCTAAAAAATACATATATCTAGCTAAAGCAAATTTGGATTGATACATGCAGGAAATCTTTAGAAATGCACAAAAGCACAAAACATATGGGGATATTTTATTTATATTCAGTGTTGTTTTATACTGCCTTATAAAGGTAAGCTGTTTTACAGATGCTCTTTGCTTGTATCAACTAGTAATAGCAGGGTCCAAATACAATTTTCTGAGCAATTTGAATGATTTCTTTTCCTGTGCTGGGCTCTGCAAATAGCACATTCAAGGCTGACACTGTGTTTTAGGTTTACTATAGGTTATATAGCCAAGATTACCTTAGTAAAGTTTAAAGTAATTCTGTAATAAAATATCTCTTATATCTGAGCAAAACTAAGATAATTTGCTGGCACTGAAAAAATAGTTCTGCTCTGTAAAATGGACTTACTAAATTTTTCCAATTGTAAGGGGTCAATTAATCTAATCCCATTAATGTTATCAAATTTTATACAAAGAAGAGTAAGACAAAGTAAGCCCTTTTTATTGCCCTTGGCTGTTCTGATGAAACAACATGAAGTTCAATCTTTTGATCTTAAAGCAGCTTTCAGGCATGTTCTTTTGCCTAAAATATGCACTTCATTGGCAGGAACAGCAAGATTTTTACAGGCTAAAGTAAAATGTTACTGCAATCTTTTCAATAGTTTGCTTTCATAGATTTCAATTTTAATGATGTGTTTGAATATGAATTTGTTGTGTACTAATAGATAGAATAAAGTCATTAAGCAAACTATTGAGCTCTAGGGATCGCAAATTCAGACTTGCTGTTCTTTAAACATCTTTCTTAGAACAGTGTTTGTGTTTCAAATCAGCCAAAATCTGCACTAATTCATGCTTTTATACTTTATCCTGCTG
>NW_009934540.1:13594-28915 GCF_000696875.1 Nestor notabilis
AAAAATAGCTGGGCAATAAATAAGCTGCAATTCACATATATGTATAAGCATAGTCTTCTGTTGCAGCATTAGTTCAGTCTCTCCTACAGTGTTTCATGAAAGTGCTAGAGTGTACAGAAAGTCTGCAAATGATCAAAGATATCTGATGTGTCACACACACGTATAAATGAAAAAATCCAAAAGCATAAGGCCATTACTATATACACAAATTTCTGTTATGTTGATCAGTTACTAGGTGAAACACTGGCACAAAAAAGTAATTTTGACTCCATGAACAATCCTTATTACTGGTCAAAGGAGTATGGTAGCAAGATTCCCCTGTCCAGCTAGAGAATGTCATTAAAGCCATTAGAGCAAATTATAAAAACCTCTGAATGTAATTTTGTGGGTGTTGATACTATGCAAAGACTGTTACAACAATTTCTGAATATGCTATGGACAATTTTCTACTGTCCAGACATTTTAAGTTCTTTTTTTTAAAAAAAAAAAGTATAAAGATGCATATCATAGCTGGTTGAATTATAGCACTCAGTGTGCAAGTAAAACTGTGGAATTTGTTTCCCTGCCTTGGACTACTGCCCAAGGCATGGCATAGGTTTGACATGTCATGCCTTAAAAAAATTAACATGAAACTTCAACAAAATGCAGTTGAACCACATCCACAGGATGGCAGTAGAAAATAGCTGTCAGGAGGTCTACTGTAAGTCTGTTGTTATAGCTCAAAAACACCTCTTCTAACAGCCACAACAAATAAAAGTTGGTGTTAAATGGCCTATGAATAATGTTTATTACTCTGGGAATAGATTCTCGGAGCTCAAGAAGAAGAAAAAAAGAAATATAACGGACTGAAGATAGGTGACTTATTTCTTAATTATGACCAAACCCTTCTGAGCTTGTTTCAGAGGTATTAAGAAAAGGCAAAACAAGATGACTTCATTTTATAGCAAAACCTGGATTTTAAATATTCCTGGCCAAGATTCAAACCCAGATGTCTGGCAGCTGTAGTAAAACTGATGAATTGTTGGTTATCTGATACAATCTGACCTTGATTTACTTCGTGGGAGTTGACCTATTCCTATTTCACTTGCTGTTTAGGTTTGGCTTGTTAGTTGTATCTACTGCTTGACAAAATTTTGGCTTAAGAAGTTTGTGCTTCCCAAGTTAGTTCACAAGAAGATATTTATCACTTATGGATAAATGGAAAACTAATGATTGTATTTTAAAGTCATAAACCCCTTCTATATGTTACTTCTTCCGAGAATTTTAACTCTCTTCCATTCTTACTTATATTACAGGCAGAGCTAGGAAACTGCAATGTTATTGCAAGCCCCTTGGGCACACATTGCAACACAAGCCATAATTACCTCATCACAGAGTATTTTTTTCCCGCATCATTCTGCCAATGCAGAGAACAAAGAAGGTAAAACACAAACTTGGTTTCCTTCATCTGCTGCAGAAGTTGGAAGGTGTACTGTGAATAAGGTTGGGGACTGCAGATGAGAAAGCAGTCTCATGGTTAAGGTAGTTGAGTGCTATCATGAGAAAGTATGCAATCACTACCCCCGCCACAAAATTCCTACATGATGTGAGCAAGTCACATAAAACTAACTAAATGGTCATAAAGTATGCATTTCACATTTTCTGGATGTTCAGCTGAGCAGCTTCAGGTGATGCTGAAGTGCTGAGCAGTGAAAGTTACATTTCCAGCCACTCCTTCACCAAAAATGCTTGGTGACTGGGGTAGTTGGTACCACATGTGCCAATCCACAGGTTTCCTTTCCTAATGGACAATGATAAAGTGATTTTTAACAATACATTTTTCCTCTATGCCTCAGTTGCTACATATATCACCTCTTTTCAAAGCAGTGTTTGAAAAATATGGAAAGTTTATGAAAGAGTAGGAAAGCACTCTGGAGCACTCAAAAATGTTTGAAAGACATTTAACAACACTTCTTGAGAGCAGAGCTATGGAATAGATTGGTTTGGCCTTCAAGAGTCGATCAAAGGCTTCTCAGAATGTGCTGACTAGTCCAGAGCAGCACATTAAGAAGAAAAGGCAAAAGAGAAAAGATGAGAGAAAAGATGAGTTAAAACAATTTCTTTACATTGTGGAGCTGGGTTAATTTACTTCCTTATTGGAAATAATCTAGTTTATAGCTAGTCATCATGCCTGTCCTTTAAAATTTGTATATTAAAAAAACTATCAAATTAGTATTTGTCACCACCATGTGTGACAGAAACCTACCTATGACTAGCATTAGTAAAATATCTTCACCTTTTAACAGAACTTCATTATCTACCTGACTACCAACTGAAATCTATATAGCCTAGAACATCTCTTATTCTAGCAGTTGTGCAAATCAACTGAGACACTATAAAGAACAAGCAGGCAAAAGCTGCACTAAAATAGCACAAAATTTGAAAGTGCTCATCAAAAATACAGGACAAACTACTTAATTACCTCAAATCCAGACACTACTAAATTAAAATGTGAATAGTTAGATGACTGTGAATGCATAAAGAGTCCAAATCTGTTCAGATTTTGAAGCAACCTTAACTCTGCCTTGCAGGCAGCTGATGAAGAGGAAACTGAAATGTGTGCCATGTATCATACACATTGCACATTTCCAAATTGCTCACCACACCCCTACCTGGCAAAAAAACAGTATGATCCCTAAATACCCTGGAGTACAATTTATGAAACACCTTTTGTGTTACACTGCACAATACTGGCAAAGTCCCAGTGGTTTGGCAACTGGCTAGTCTCCAAGAGGAGTTGTGCAGGAGGAAAAGGAGGGGCTGTCCAGCTTGGTCTCTTGTGCATGGTAGCATGAACTAGCCTTCTTCACACACTTTGCTTCCACTCCAACCTCCAGCTGCACTTTGCTGCTCATTTGTGGTCATTTCACTGGCTGGGTGTAAGAAAATGTATATATTAGAATAGTAAAATGGTGACAGAGTGAGCAACGTTGTTGTGCCTAGATTGTCTTTTGAGGGGAAACTGAAAGCCAGGTTCAGGACCAGATTCTCTCTAGATGCAGCTTTCCAATGAAAGAGAGCATCATTGTAAGTATGAAGGACCTCATATGCAAAAGCAGATCATGCAGCTTGTTGTACCACATATGCCTCGAAAGGCTGTTCAGCCCTACACCAACTCGCAGAAGCTGTAAATTCCCAGCTAACTGTGGCAATTCATGCCAGGCCATAGAGATTAGAAGACTACTAGAAGGAAAGACAGGACCATCAAAGGTGCACAGTAGTGGCTGTTAAACTGTAGTTAGTCTGGATAAAAAAAAAATCAGAGAAAAGATTCTGGGAAGCGAGTTATTTGAGTCCCTGCAGGTATTAATTTTCAAATAGTTCTATGAAACATGAATAAGCTTTGCCCCGGTCTAAAAAAAACATGTCTAGGAAGTGACTTTTAGAAACGACAATTTTCTTATAACCAGCTGGCAAAAACTGACCGTGACAGTTCTATCACTTTTAGAAGTCCTGAAAAAAAAATCTCATCTACAGGATGTGTGAGCAGTGTCTTTCCTGGCACAGGTACATTTGGCTTATCAGCCTTTTTATAGTGATAGTACAAAAGGATAAGTTTTCTATCTAAGTTGTTGCAAAAAATCCCAAGAACTCAGCTGCAAGTAAATTTCTGAGGTGGAATTCCAGACAACTATTATTGCACACATAAGCTTTTTAAAAAAATAAAAATGGGAAGAATTTGCTGCAATCCCAAAGCTAGCAAAAACTATTTAAAACAACTATTATCTACAAATACAGATGCTCTGGAATACATATCAGTTACATTATTTTTATAATTTCTAGTGGTTTTGCTTCCATTAACATCAATGGCTTTTCCAGTTATTTTTTTCTTCACTTCATTTTAAGAAAACATTTGTGGTTGCTACACTCAGGAATACAAAAAAGACAGCTATTTCTATATGGTATTTATTAGAATTATATCATAGAGTTTGGATGATGGAATAATTCTTGCCAAAACAGCAATTTTCTGAGGTATAATATAAACACTAGCTCTTACTATTAAATCTTAGTTCTTTGGGTTCGTAAGTAGCCTAGTATGGTTATTTGATACACTCGCAACAGTGGACATCAATGTCTTGTGTGAAGAAGCATATACTTTCATAATGCAAATAAAACGAAAACAAGGCATCATGCATTTATAAACTGGAAATATTTATCACCATATTCAAAACTTCTAGTGAATGACGTAATGAATAGGACTGTGACAGGAGAGAGCGCATTGTCCCTTGGCAGAAGCCTGGGCAATTTTACATAAAATTTGTTTTTGGAGGAAAGGAAGGAGAAACATCCCAGTCTTTCCAAGAAAATGTGGCTTTTGTGGTTTTATACTTGACATACAATAGCATATGACCCAACTGTTCTTCCTTTATTCCATTAAGTGACATAAAACCAGCAGTAAAATGTACCTGTTTCTAAGAAAAAAACACCCCAAACCATGTAATCTAGAAGCAATGCTTGCAGGACATGAGAACTGCCCTGAGCTTTCTGGTAAGAGCTCTGAAAAGTGAGGAGCAGTGCCTGAGACATTTTTGTATCATCTTAATGCTGAGTATGTACACTCCTAGTGACCCTGCATACAAATTTGTAGCAGACTGATTAACAGCTCAGCATGATTCAAGCCCACAGTCTCATCCAGAAGATGATGTTCAGCTCCAGACAGTGATTTTTATTATCAATCCCACCGTTTCACAGCCAATAGACTAATGCAGCTATATTGCTGTTTCAGACCAACAACTGTCTTTATAGCCAACTGCACTAGGGGAAACCCAAAAATATTCCATTATTGTTTTCAGAAATACTAGTCATTAGCTGTGTTTCAAATGAGACTAACAGTTAGACCTTCTTTTTTCATATGAAGCTACATTTGTGGTGTTTTCCTCATTAGATGATGTTTGATGCAAACTACATACCAAATAGCTCAAAAACATCTTTTTCCCCTTCATAAGCCAAACTATTAATTCTGCCCACTCAAAATACCACATACCTCTATAAAGCTCATATGTAACCATTTCTAATTACCATTTCTGCTGATACATAGTGTCAGTAAAGTTAGGGGAGGTGTATGTGCACATACCTTCTGTCAGTAGGATACAGCTCCACAGTAATAACATCTAGAGAGTTCCATGCTGAGATGGTGAGGCCATTGTAGAGGCACAGCATACCTATCATCATGGATTCACTGGTCCCAAACCACAGGAAAAAACAGCTGATGCCAGAGAGAACCATGGAACCACCTAGGTTTGAAACAGGTAAAAGGAAAATGGAGTGAAGCTGTATTTTAAGAATTACCATTGTTTGTCTAATGTATCTACACACACAGTACAGCTAAATAACTGACTGACATACTTGAATTAAAAACTAAAGAGACCTCCTCTGCTAGGAAGACCAGTCAGGTAGACTAGCATTGTATGGTGCTCACTGAGAAAAAAAGTAACTCCTCAAATATTAGGATATGTCACCAAGTATGTAGTATAGAGTATGCTGGATCCCCCTCTGAACTCCCTAATTAAGCTGTCTGGGGATAACAGCCCCATTATTCCTTGTTCATCATCTTCAGCAATTACATGAAACTCGTTCATATATTGTAGCAATAAAAACACTGAGTGGGAATTGCATTTATATAGTGATATTCTCCCAGAAAATGTACACACTGAACTACCACATAGTTATTTAAGTAAATTGAAACCAGATTTAAGTAAATTGAAACCAGATTTGTCATTGCAGATAATCCACGAGAGTTATCTTTCAACTGTGTTACTTTGCGAAGTAGATAACAGCAAAGGATTGCTGACTCTTCCAAGGGGCTGCTCCACCAGCTGAGGAGCATCTCAGCACATCTAACCTGTGCACATCTCGTTTTCCTTTCAGCTGGAGCAGAGATGAGCTTATGGTCATCACTCCAAAATCTCATCTCAACTGCCTAAATAATGGTCCTGTAATATAAGCGTGGAAGAGCAATGACTGGTAATGTGGCATAGCAGAACTGGTTACAGAACCCTTTGTTCCTAGAGTTTCTAAACTGGAGACTTTTTAAAATGGCCCTTATGATGTCACAGAAACAAAGCATCTGTAGAAGGAATGTTTTGCATCTCTCTAAACCAAATTCTTTAAAAAGAGAACATGTGACTTTATCATGAGAGCTTTAAATTTTGGTGTTGTTCCCTGGTTTAAATCGAAGCCTCTACCTAGCATCGTTAACCGTCCAATTCTATCCATCAGGAGAGCAGACACAATATTCCCTGGTAACACTGCCAAAGTTCCCAGGAAATTGACAAAGTAAATCCAGTAGGCACTGTAGTCATCATCAAAAGAAATCTGGCATCCTGTCCTGATGTGAAAAAATGTGCAATTAATCAATTCGCTGTCAACAAATTTATACTGCTCGAGATCTGTGGAAAGAAGAAAAAGAGACATTTCAGGTAACAGCTGACTCCATGTGCAGCTTTTGATTAGAAACATTTCAAGTTTACACAACTTTAATGACAATTCTGAGCTTTCATTGCTTCATAAAATGGGACTAGTTATTGCTGTTAATTTTGATACCTTTTTATCTTAATAAAAACATATGCAAAGCTCATGAAAAAAAAAAGAAAAGAGCCAAAGCCTTGAGTTAGGCAGGATATATTACAGTATTTCATCTCTGCTTGGACTATATTTGGTTAAGGTCTTTCAGCACCAGCTGGTCTTGCATAAAAAGTACCAGGTATCTGCAAGTTTCTAACACTGTTTTGCTCAGTATCAGATCCTCTCTTTCCACATCAGACAGCCTTTCAGATGAGACTTTCAATTGTGGTCAGTTTGGTTTGACTTCCTTTAAAGTGAGACACTGCTACAGAATTCAGATTAATCTAATTTTCATTTCTGAGAAGGCCTCATAGTCTTCAGTGCAACCACAGATGAGTTACTACATGCAGCTGTTCAGGCCATTCTCCCACCAGTATTTCAGAGATCTCTCCCTAAACTTCCACTTACTTTCCATTCTTTGTATCAGCCTTATAACCCTGAATCATGAATACCTCTCTTTCATGCAAAGCAAGGTGTGTGCTGCTTGCTCTGAAACCTAAGTCAAATACTAGTATGACTGCTGGAGTTGCTTGAAAGTGGTAGGAAGTGCCCCATCTTTTCAGTAAGTTTAGCTGGCCATGTTCTACTTTCAGATATGTTTTAATAAAGTGAAAGAAAAAAGAGTCCTCTGTTTAACATATGAAAATATCCATTCCCGTTTTTGTTACAATACTTAGGAGAGTGGGAATGATTATAGATTAGGTAGCTTGCATTCTGAACTCTGGTTCCCATGCCACAGCAAGCACAGTGAACAATGTATTTCACCAGTCCTCTTTAGACTAAGTAAAAAACCTCCCATGAGTTAAAGCTACCAGTAAAGCAGTGAATATATTTTCTCCTCTCCAGAGTGAATCTCTTTAGAGATAATAAAATCAAAGAGAAGTTTATTATCTGAGCCAATATTAGGTCTGAGGTATCTTTAGTGCAGGTGTGATCTGATCCTTTCACTTTTCTGTTATAACATTACAAGAGGCCTGTTGCTTTTTTATAGCTTTCTATTCCCTAAAGAGGGCTTTTTGTATGCCTTATTAGAAATACAGAAATTACAAACATAAGATGAGAACATGCAGCTGAATGGATGTTCAGCGTTTTTTCTCATAATACCTGTGTTGTAGAAGGTGGTATTCACAAAAGTACAGTTCCTGAAGTATGTGTTCAGTGAAGTAATATCTTCAAACACACAGTTCTTAAAAAGTGAATCTTCAAAGGTTACTGATTTAAACTTCATCATAATAAACCTGCCCAGTAGAAATAATTTCTGTCAGTCTACCTTCATAGGTTAGAAAGAGCAACAGGTCAAGCTGAAGCGGCTGTACAGGTCTAAAAAATATTAACCCCAGTAACAATGACTCCTTAAAGGCATTCTGGGGATGTAATTAATGATTACCTGATTCTAGAATACTATTGTTCAGAAAAAACATTAATAAGACAAATAGCTCCACACAGCTACTGGCCACAACAATTCCTTTGGTAATATTTCTCTTACAGTTGTTATTAATCATCAGACAAAAACAATGTCATGACATTAATGGAATAGCCTTGTAAATTAACTATCACTTATAACTTGACATTACAGTCAGAAATTGGGAGATTATGCTCCAGAAACTCAGTCTCTTGGAAAAAACAATCACCTGCTAGTGCCACGAAGCTGGAAGAAAAGAATTTTTTGAAGAACTTGTATTTCTTCAGACAAACACAGTGGGCATTGTGTCAGCCTCAAAGGCAAAACAGGAACAGAACAATTACATTGCCAGTTACACAGCTACATATCTAATTGGAAGTTTGTGTTTGTTCCTCCTGTGCCTGTGGATGCAACTGCAACTACTATGTACATAAAACAGGTATAAGCAAAGTTTTAGTAACTTTTTCTTATTTCTGAACATCCCTCTTCCTACTGACTCATTTAACTTTTAGGTCTTTGATCATGACTGTCATTCAAGTCATTCACAGAGAAAGTCAATTATGAAGTGTATTACTAGCAGTAACTTTCTACCTCAGTGTTACTAGAATAAAAAAATGCTGTAAGCCTTTTTTAGTATAATTCTGTAAGATAACATTATTATGCTAAGAAAAGAAAATATGCTAAGAAAAAAAAAGATGTAGAAATACATCATTATTTTTGTGATGTCTTCTATTTCACACGAAGCTGTGAAACAAGCTTGTAGTTTTGCTGGCAGATTTCACTCAAACTGGCAAGAGTGAAAGCAGGGCTTTCATTGTTATATGACTCTAAGAACTGTTAAAATGGCAAAGCCTTCAAAACACAGACCTGGCTCTGCTGTAATTAAACATGGTGTGACTAGCAAAACAATTTTCTTATTATAAGACTAATATTAGGAATAGGACACACAAAATATGTTACCTACAAAATAGTAGGAATTAAACTCTCTCACCAATAAGGTTGTTGGAATCTTTATGAGAAAGGAGAGAAAAGCTGATTGTGTTTGTCACAGGGAAAGACTTACAGCTAATGAATTCTCTTTGTCTATTGCTCAGAAGAATGGTGTTTTCAGTCCATTAGTTTCATTTACTATATCATTTCTCATTTGTGACAGACTGATTAAAATCAGGCTGATGTTTAGTGTCAACTCATTATCATTTTTCATACAGCACTTCCCATTTTAAAATATAGCCTAATTCCAGAGGAGAACAAAGAAAATTTAGCAATTAAATTAGTCAGCTGGAACAGAAATGACAGACTGCATGTCCTGCATTCTTCTGATGCACTTTCTAGCTTTGGACAGGAAACACGACTATATTAAAATTGGTGTTGGGATTATTTGAATTAAAACCCAACAGAGATGTAATGAAGTAAAAAGTCAAGTACTAATGGATCTTCCATTTCAGAAAGAACATGAAGAAAACACAGAGTGAGGGAGAGTGGAGTATTTAAATATTTGTGGAGGAAGAATATCAAATGAGTTCATACTTCTGTGGAAAATATTTTGGTCATCTCATAACTGTCAGAGGCTTCTTAAATTTGCACATTTGAAAGAGTGAGTGTTTTGGAGTAGATAAATGTTAGATCTAGTGTTTTACAAGAATTTTCAGTTTACATTGATAAGACCTCAGTTGACTGAGTGCTGCCAGCTACTGACAGCAGATAGTTATTTGCTTTTAGGAGAACATCGACCTTCTAGAAAGGAGTGAAACTGGAAAGTCATGACTAGTTTAAAAATGAGATAACTGCATTTTCCTGTCTGAAGTGCATAAATCTTTAACTGTGTCAAAACTCAATTTCTTATAAAAATAATTTTTAAATCCCTGTATTACAAAACCCAGTAATTTCACTCACATAGATAGAGATTTTCCTATGGAAATAATAATTACTTAGCACCACAACTTCCAGCAGACCAGTCACATGGTCATATCTTAAGAGAAAACAGATACTTAAACCAGCTGTGTTTAATTTTCCCCTAAGTTCTCTAGTTATCTGTAAAGTCCAGACAGAGCCTTAATATGTTCAGATTCAGCTAAAAACAAAACACAAAATGCATTGCCAACATGTTGTTTCCCATTCAGAGCTGTTTGTACTTTCTATTGATTTATAGTAACATATAGCTTTTCTTTTTCAGTGATAAGATGCTAACCTCTCAATGTTCAGTGTTTTCACAGAAATGTCTTTTATTGATACAAGAAAAGAACTAGCAACAGAGATGAAAGTAAGTCCTTTCCCAGCCGCCTACAATATGCTGCATGTGTTGGGTCTGAAAACCTTTGAATCCCACTGTGAAAGAACGTATTGATAATTTAGGCTTCTTGGTCTGTTTTTCAGGATGACAAGGAAGCTGTGTTTGCCTGGGAGATCCTCACACAGGAACCACCAGGGCATGTACAGGTTTGTTTCTCCCCATGCTCCACAAGGCATAAGAAACCAAAATGGAAAATAAATTCTGATAAAAAGCAACAAAAGCAACTATCATTAGCTGATGGAGAAAAATATGAGATTATTAGGACATGCTTTAAAACATCATTTGTTTATTCTAGCAAAGTCAGGATATTAGGAAATCTCTAAACCTGTCATTGATGTATTCTCCATTGCTGTGAATCTGATTTTCCAGTGTGAAGTTGAAGACGAAATGTGAAACCTCCTCATTGCGGAAATGTTTCACTCGGGATGCATACTCATCTGACTGCAGATGTTTAATGACATCAGGAAACCAGACAGATAAGCCATAGTAGCTGCAAAAAACAGAAGAAGCTCAGTTGCTAGTCTTACTTGTTGGGAAATCTAAGTAAGCTGAAGACGAACAGCTCTTATGTGATGGAGCAGTTGCTCCACATTCTGGTTTCAGCTGTAACAGTTACTTATTCTTCCTAGTAGCTGGTGCAGTGCTGTGTTTTGGCTTTAGTCTGAGAACAATGCTGACAACACACGAATGTATTAGTTGTAGCTAAGTAGCACTTACTCCGACCAAGGACTTCCTCAGTCTCATGCCCTGCCAGTGAGGAGGGGCACAAGAAGCTGGGAGGAAGCAGAGATAGGACACCTGACCCAAACTGGCCAAAGGGGTATTCCATACCACAGCACATCATGACCAGTATATAAACTGGGGGGGAGTCACCCAGAAGGGACCAATTACTGCTCAGGTCGGGCTGGATATCGGTCAGCAGGTGGTAAACAATTATATTGTGCATCACTTGTGTTTTCTGATCTTTTATTTCTTTTTTGTTGTTTCCCATTATTATTATTATTGTTATTGTTGGTATTATTTCTATCATCACTATATTTTACTTTATTTTGGTTATTAAACTGTTCTTATCTCAACCCATGGGTTTTACATTCTTTCAATTCTCCTCCCCATCCCACCTGGGGAGAGGGAAAGATGGGGGGTGAATGAGTAGCTGCACGGTGCTGAGTTATCATCTGGGTTTGAACCATGACATTCCGTCGTAATAAAATGCTCCATAAAATAAAAATACTGAAAGATGCTGACACCAGAAGATGCTCTTTTCTGAAGCAGGTATTTTTGATGAGGTAAGCTTGCAACTAAGAACAAGCTAACGGATAAATGTAACATTTTGTGGAAAGATACTGGATAAAACCCTTTTGGATAAAAAAGATAATCATAGTGATTGATAGAAATCTGCATGCATATGATTTTTCTGTCCATCAAGTCTATCAAAAATGCTTTAAGATCT
Source organism: Nestor notabilis (assembly GCF_000696875.1). NCBI lineage: Eukaryota > Metazoa > Chordata > Aves > Psittaciformes > Psittacidae > Nestor > Nestor notabilis. The sequence goes on from NW_009934540.1 coordinate 25,340, forward strand.
CAACCACTCTTACCCAAAAGACAGGGTGAACCATACAGCTGTAAGTTTGATTGTATTATCCTTCACTGGGTAGTTGAAGCATCTCATAAATGTCAACCAAATCTGTAAATCATTAGGAAATATATTTATTATAAATTGTATTTTGAACAATTTTGCTAAATGATAGAAGGTTTTTGATTCTGATCTGCTTGCTTCTTCAGGGTCTCTAAGAGAGTAGACAAACTCTTCGACGTTGGTTGCACAAGTACGTTAATCACAACTCATTGGTCACACAAGTATGTTAATCTCCACATATAGCCAGGCTGTGCATGTTCTATGACTTTTTACTTCTTTTCATAGAATCATAGAATGGTTTGGGTTGGAAGGGACCTTTAAAGGTCGTCTAGTTTCAAGCCCCCTGCCACAGACAGGGACACCTTCCACTAGACCAGGTTGCTCAAAGACCCATCCAAACTGGCCCTGAACACTGCCAGGGATGGGGCAGCCAAAACTTCTTCAGGCAGCCTGTTCCAGTGCCTCATCACCCTCATCATAAAACATTTATTCCTAATGTCCAGTCTAAATCTATCCTATTATAGTCTAACACCCTTAACCCTTCTCCTGCCAGTACAGGCCTTGGTAAAAAGTCTCCCTCAATCTTTCTTATAAGCCCCCTTCAGGTACCGAAAGGCTGCTATAAGGTGTTCCTGGAGCCTTCTCTTCTCCAGGCTGAACAATCCCAACTCTTTCAAGCTTTTCTCATAGGAGACATACCCCAGCCCTCTGATCATCTGTGCGGCGTCCTCCGGTCTTGCTCAAACAGGTCCACACCCTTTTTATGTTGGGGTCCCCGAAGCTGGATGCAGTACTGCAGGTGGGGTCTCATGAGACCAGGGTAGAGGGGCAGAGCACTGCTGCAGGTGGGGTCTCTTGAGACCAGAGCAGAGGGGCAGACCTGGTGGCCATGCTTCTTTTTATGCAGCTTAGGATGTGATTGGCTTTCTGGGATGCAAGCACACATTGCTGGCCTATATAAAATTATTTACACACCAGTGTGCACAGTGTTTATTAATTCACCCTCTGCTCTGATCACCTCAAACTTTCCAATATCTAGACAACTTCATTTCACTATGTCAAATAAACAGAGATCTTGTAAAAAATGTTTTCTTCTCACTTCCCAGTATTACACTGCTTCAAGTTTAGATAAACTATATTCCATAATTCAACAGTGACACAGAGTTTGATCTGTCATAACCTACCACAGCTAGAAATTGGTACTTTAACTCTATGAGGAAAAGATGAGACTACCCCCAGGACAGAGACGCTACAGCAGAGCCAACCAAGAATGGTGTTGTCTCCCCTCTCTCTCTCATCTCAAGATGATTTTTTCCTTTTGAAGAGAAGTAGCAGTCTGTCTTAGGAGGTTTCAGCACACATTGTGCAACAAGGAACTCTAGCCCCGGGGCTCGTCCAGTGACATAACAAGGATATGAGACAGCCAAGCTGTAACTCCTTTAAAGCTGGTTTGGTAATAAGGAAAAATCATAACATTTCAATCTTTGACTACTCAATTTTTGTACAAATAACTATAAAAGTAGACACCTTCTAGGTTTGTTTGGTTGGGGTTTTTTTGCTTGGTATTTTTTACTAGTGAAAATGCCATTTTTCCATGCAAAGCAGTTTTGTGACAAACTTTGGTTTGCAACACTTCATCATCGTTCTGGAGACTTTCAAGATGCCAGATTTTAACAGCTTTGAAAAGATATTTCTAACTTTTTTTTTTTTTTTTAATTAGACTCTTTGCAGTTTTCATTACAAGGTTCAAATGTACTGTGTATTTCTGGTTTTACAAGGAAGTAAAAAAGAATATGGAGCACAGTCCCAGTAAGCTTGCATTAAACTCTCTGAAATAGTTCTAACATAGTTTTCTGGTAAAACGTTTGACATGCCTAAAAATACATGCAGATACAAAGCCTTATAAAGGTTTTATTGACATCCATTTACACAATTTATTCATGACATGGGCGACATAGTTTAGTGTGAGGTGTCCCTGCTCATGGCAGGGGGATTGGAACTAGATGATCTTAAGGTCCTTTCCAACCCTAACTATTCTATGATTCTATGATTCTATGACTTTACCATTTTTAAGTAATGTTGCTGCCTCAAGTTCATGCTGAAAATTTTCCATCTCATCATGTGTCACCTCTTTCTATAGGTATATATTGATACGCATTTCCAGTACATATTATACTGTGGTGGTTGGAAATATGGCTATGTACCTATCAGCCATCACTTGTGTGAAGACCAGTGGAGCATTTTCCTTCTCACAAACTGTGACTAACCTCTGTGATTCACTAGCACCTTTTCTAGGTCAGGAAATAAGAATCTTACACTGGTTCCTGAATCTTCCAGTGCATGGAAAATGCAGCATTGCAGCTATCACCATCATGAGCTCAATAATCCACCCCATATCTGAAGGCTAATTAAAAAAAGGAAAGGTAATTACAGAACAAACAGAGGTGCTGTTACTTACGGCATATAGCTCTGTGCGAATTCTAACAAAACACCTCCTGTACCAAGTTCCTGTATCGCTCTCTATTTCTATAAGCTCATCTATCTGCTTCGGAGTTTTGATTCTGTTAACCTAGAAATAAAAACAGAACAGCAAATATTTGCATTTTTTTGAATAATTAACTGCCTGTCAAGGACATTTGGAAGGTTTTAATAAATCCCATAAACTAAAAATGAGCAGATGTTAAACCTGTGTCTACACTCAGAATGCTTTAGAAATATAAAGGAATTATAGCACACTGTAATGCCAAATTTTGTTATGGATACAACCGTACTGGAAAAACTTCAAATTCAAAGCATGCAGGAAATCAATTTCCTCTGACTGAAACAAGCTGTTACTGTCAGGTTCTGCTAGACTGTTGTTGTGCATGCCCCTAATGCCACAAAGGATAAAACAGTATTTAAACCCTTAGTTAACCATGTCCAGATTTTGCTATCAAGATGTTTCTGACTTGCTATCACAACATTCTTGAAAGTCTACTGATTAAACATACAGTAATGCAAATAGAAGTATTTGAAATGTCAAGAATTAATAGTTGAGTAACATTATTCTTTTGTTCTTATTTCCTTTACTGTTAGACAGGGAACTCCCTTTGTCTTTTGGATGTTGACTTTAACTATCTATTTTAATGAAGAGAGAAAAAGTTAGGTGAAATGATCTGGAACCATGCATGTTATTGCTGTTATGAGCAATCACCTACTTCATCTAAAGTGAAATGCGATTAACAGACATCAGGATAAAATACAGAATTACCAGTGACAGAGAATGTGATGTTGCCTACAATGCTAGTTTTCACTTGTGCTCTCCTGTGTAGCAGAACAAGAATGTATTATATGGTATTTCCAGACACAGGACCTGACAAACTTAAACCATTGTATGGTTTTGGTTTTGGCTTCTGCTCTGGTCCCACATTCATAGCAATATCACAAAAGGCAGTGTATTCATCCACAGTTTATTTTAAAACAATAGAAATACAGAACGGGAAAAAAAATGGGGAAAAAGGACTGATATGTAGGCAGGGAAAG
>NW_009934540.1:28946-55310 GCF_000696875.1 Nestor notabilis
GTTCAGTGTATGGCTGACATTTCTGAAGGTAGCAATAGCTTATGTTTCTTCTTAAGAGAATGATGACACCACTACCCACAGATTCATCATAGTGGATTAGAGGACACCAGGGAATAGCAGTATTGATGGTAAAGCTCTAGTTTTCAGCCCACTGCTTTTACAGATGTACACCGTTTAAGATGTACCAGCAGCTTCATCCCATGAATGAGAACAAACAAATGCCCACTAAGCAGTTTAGCTATAATCACCCTCATTTCTGAAATACTGCAGCTCACTGTCTTGCCAAACCATGACTGTATCAAAGACAAGACTGTACTCTTCTCATCGTGCCTTTTCCAACAGCAATAATCTTGTCTGCATCATTCGATTTATTTTAAGCTTTTCTTAAACTACTTTTATGAAACATGTTATACAGAAGACTGAGTTGAGTCTTCCAAGATTATTTAAGACCTTTTGTATACAGACATCCTCACATGTCACAATTTCAGGCAGAAAGGGCATGCCTTCTGAATCACACTGTTAAATCAGTACTACACTTGTAAGCTCAGGGGCAGCCTTTTCACCTGATTCATTTGGAGCTCTGGAGGTTGGGAGAAGCATGTATATATCCCAGGACCACTGTATGTGACTGAAGACAAAAAGCCCCTGGCCTTGATGGTTCTTTAACATAAGAAAAGTCCTATTGAATCAGGACAATGGTCCATCTGGACCATGCAAATTCAGCTGTCAGTATATGAAGAATGAAAGAAAAAAGCAATAAAGAATACCTATTTTAATGAAAATGGAACTTCTGTTTAAATGCAATGACTAAAAATGTGCAACGGTATAAATTTTACAAAATCAAGACTTGCTGCAAAGAAAATTTTTTTGCTGAATAAAAGATTAATACATAACAAAGAAAGAGTGGATAGAATTTTGGGTTTAAGGATACAAAGATTTTTTTTCTTTTTTACTCACCCATTTAAACCAACGGATCTAATAAATGTGTATTTCAAGGACCCAGGAAGGTAGTTAAGCATGTACATAAATGCTTAATTTGGACAGTTCCATAATAGAAGATACTATCAATTTTCTACCATCTCTGTTAATGTCACTGCTCTCAAGAGAGATTTTCGAAAGTTTTCAAAGATACTACCACCACAGTCAGTAACTAGATAATATCTATTGGAGTTTCTAACTGAAAAACCAATTGTTCACCAGTTGATGCCTTCCCTGTCCTAAAGGTATGAAGATAAAACCCTCAATATGAGCAACAAGAGTAAACATGACATGTGAAAAAAGCTTCTAAGAAAAGATGAAATCAATATAATATAGGAAAACATACAAAAGGAAAGCACATTAAAACTACAGCAGTAATAAAAAAAGTTGCATCAGCTGTTGAGCTACAAAATATACTGTCAAAGCATATCGGATGTGACTAGTGACATGAAGTGGGGGAAAACAGTAACACAGAAGTCACAGAGTGGTACTGGATGAAGAAACAGGGTTTAAGAGAGCTATGTGAATAAATTACCGAGACAAAATGCCACAATAGGAATAACTTACATTTTTTAAAAAAAGAGAGACTATAAGTGTGACCCAAACAATTTACGCAAAAGTTCTTTGCTTTCTGGGTTTTATAAGATTAAGTGCTGATGTTTTCAATGAGGAGACAATGATGTATTTTCTAATCATATTAATGCAAGCTAAAACCAGGGACTTCTATATATGTGTAACCTTGACATACAATATTTCTAATCTTTTAAATCCTCAATATCTGGAATTGAATTTTCCCAATGCTTATGTCAGAAACTGGCAAATATCCCAATAAAATGGTGTGTTTTCCTTATTCATGCCTAATTCATGAGTGATAGATTAACAAAAATAGCTATAAATCAACTGTTGAGTTCAACATGATTCAGTGTGACATTTAAACAGCCATGGAAAGACTTGTTAGATCACAAGAACTAGAAACAACAAGCATGTGCTTTGTTTTCTTCTCCACAGCTGCTTTAGGACATGATTATGATTATGCTAAACTAATGCGAGACTGTGGCTGATCCTTCCTCCCACCTTTTGCCCCAGTATATTTCTGTCTTATTCCTCATGCCTAAGCCAGCACTGTCAGTGGACAGTGTCTGTGCTATGGCTGACTGTGCAATCAGTCAATGAATATCAACAGTGACAGAAGAAAAACAAAGAGTGACCGAGGGCAGGCATAGTCTGTCTGAAAGCAGCTCAGATCAGCAAAAGCCAATTGTGAAATTACACCCTAGCTGTATGGTGTTAGGCAAATCCCTTTATCCATAAATGAAATCAGAAAATAAAATACTAGGTAAAATGGGATTAGAGGCAGACCACAGGTGTATCAATGAATGTGGATTTAACATGATAGGCATGCTAACCAGCCTTCTTTCAGACTATATGTAGGAGGTTTTGAGCTTCTTTATGGAAAAAAATTACATGGAGTCAATGGAAACTACATCCAAGGCAATAAATTGCAAGTCTTAAGAAAATAAAGTTATATGGTCAGATGGTCATTACTTGAGACTGCCTGCAAATGCAACCTTTAAAAGGATTTCTTAATTGAGTTATGTGTGCATTAAAGTAAGAGGAAAGCCTCCCGAAGAGGAAAAACATCCCAAACATGGCTCTGAGAGGGAGCAGAGTGCTTACACTCCCACAGCACAGCAGAAGTTGTAAAGGGAGACTGGATTTCAAAGCAAGAAAATGCCTTCTGCTGTTTGGTCCTAGTGTATCCAGGAAGAAAAAAATTATTGTGTATATTCCTCATAATTAAGGAAGATGCCATATAAACCCCCGCCATCTGAATCACCAGTTTCTCCTCCAAATAGAAACAACCTGTCAGTGCTTTGAATCCGGCCTTTTCATTAAATAAAACACAGATTGAATCTATTAAGTGTCTTGGTACACCAAAGAAAAGTATCACAACATAGGTTCAAGAATACGTCGGCCAAAGGCTTGTATCTTTACATTCACTGTATATTTAACAATTTCAGTAAGAATTCGGTTGTTATATTTAGGTATTTAGAGTGCAAATTATTTACTTTGTCATGCAGAGTATTAATATTGATTGCTTAAGCCCTCCAGACCTTGCCAATCAGCAAGCTCACTGATGTATTGAAGCGATTAGCTTTAAAAGCAATACTCACTGTGAAGACTTTCTCAGGCTGACCACGAGCTCGCATGTTTGTGTCATGAATTTGCTTGAGTATCATCCAAGCTTCATCGTGTTTTCCGACCTAAATGTACATTTAAACAAAACACATACAGATTAAGATATTCACTATTATCACTGGACAATCTTAATGCCTGTTATACAGAGGTCATGATGTAAACACAGAGATAATTTTGACAGGACTCTAAAACTAGTTGGAAAGTTACATATACCTCTAGCAAGAACCGCGGGCTTTCTGGCATAAAGGTGAGGGCTACCACGGAAGAGACACAAGGCAGTGCACAGACGATCACAAATACTCGCCAGCTGTGGAACTGGTAGGCAGAGCCCATGCTGAAACTCCATCCTATGAAATAAAAAATTCACAGCATGTAGAGAAATAAGGAGTATTGTACATGAAAGTCTTCAGCTTCTTGGAGATGCAAAATGATACTTTTATTTAAATGAAGCCTGATTGGTCTCTCTCTTCTATTTCCACAGATATTGATGATTTCACAAACAATTTTACACAATGAGTTTTATGCTCTTTCATGTGATTAGTCAGGCTGGAAATCTGCCATATTATTTAGGGTGAGAGATTTCCTTTAACAGGGATGAAGAAAGCTCATTCACGTCTCTTATCAAAATCTGCATGAAAGTAGTTATAGAAACCAAACAGGGACACCACCACCATAGGTAAGAATACATACACAGAGAAATAGTTTTCTAAGAATACTGGAAGAAGGAAGAATTAAAGAGATACACTCAGATGATATGTTTTATGGAATTTTGCAACCTTCCTTAGGAACTTTTTCTACAAAGACTTAATTTCACCACTTCTAGTAAAAGTCTCTTAACATGATACAGTGCAACACACAAAGCATTCACAGTGCCTAACTTCTGTTTCCATCTTGTTCCAGAGCACTATACCACTCCTTAAATTCTGTTAGAAGTAAACTGACAGTTGACCCCCCTGCCCCATAACTAGTTATACAGGAAAAAATACTCAGTATTTAAGCTTTTATCTGAGATGAGCAACCTTAATATTGAACTAGAGCGAAAATTTATGATTATATAAAAGAGATTAAGAAAAAAGAACAAGAAAACACCTCTCATCTGAAAAACTGGTTTTGAGATACATGTAACTAATAACATGCTATAGAAGTCATTGTTAAAATATACTGAGAAGAACACAAAAGGTAATACTGGAAAACTTGTATGTGAAATTGCAGTGCTGGTAGTTCAGCTTTTTAATAAAATATCTGATTGTTCCATATGTTATGACTGGAATTGACCACGGAAATGGTGTAACTGTAAGAAACGTAAGAATTTCTCTGAAGAAAGAGAAAAATATCATTTGTGTAATTATCTGGCCTTTTAGTCTGGCTTCAATACAGCAGTAATTTTCAAGTAAAATTTTGAAAGGATAACATATTAAAAGATGAGTGGAAGATAAGAACGATAAAGGACGGATGAAGTTATTGGAATAAAATGGAATCCTGGCTGATGAAAGAGCTGATACCAGATTGATCTGATACATTTCTTTGCTAACTGATTGTTTTAGACAAAGACATGGTTAATTAAATCTGTCTGTGTGTCCATAAACAGCTACTACAACATGGTACCAAATGGCCACAGGGAAGGCAGCACAGGAAAGTGGGTTTCATCTTTCAGGATAGTGCAGTCCAGGTACTGGCTCTTGTCATAAGAAACTATCCCAGAAATACACAGAGCCAGTGGTATACTTAGACAATCTGCCTTTCACTGCTCTGGTTTATGTTTTATGAGTTTGAGCTGCAGAAAAAGCATTTCTGTGGTAAATGTAATCAGCCTGGCTTTATACCTATTATAAAAACTAACAGTAACATCTTGTACTCCATAGCCGGTCCTGGAAAATGATAATTTATTTTAAGGTGTCATTTATTAATGTAAGTGAACCATACCACACTTAATTAAAGGCAATGAGTGCACCATTCATCCTGCTGTCATCCTGACAACCTACAAAACATCTTTTTTGCTCCTCAAAATATCTGAGGGGCATGTCAAGTGAAATGTTTATTATGTTTTTTATTGCTTTTATTCTGTCTTTTTCTCTATTTATTGTATTAGCTGCTGCAGTTTATCAACATATTTGCTGAGTTAATTATAATAGTAAATGTCAGGATTATAAGAAGCAATTGGTTGAAAAAAGCCAGCTGCAACACAGCTTTCTTGAGGCTGCTCTCCTGTCTATTCCAGCACCACCAACACTGGATCAGCAAAATGAACATGTATTTTAAATGCAGAGCAAGTTTAGATTTATTCTTTTTTAACACATCCCATTTTCCTAGGTTGTGAGCTAATCTGGAAAATGGGGCCATTAGAGCAGCTCTGAATCTAGCTCACAAAGTGGCTTTCATTCCTATTAAACATAGGTCTTGAAACAAAATGAAAGTCTGTTCTTGGCTGTAACTCAATTTTCTTCTTGCTTCCATGATTTATGACACAACAGCAAAGACAGAGCAGCTCTACACGGTTCCATCCAGAGCACCGCACAGCAACCCAGAGCTAAACTTCACCCTTGCTCCCTGGCTATCCCATATTTGAGAGTCATTAATCTTGAAAACAGTGGCAAGTAGCAATGTTTCATGAATTGCAAAACACTTGGCCCAAATGCGTCTTGGAAATGATGTGCTGTAGAGCAACGTAAAACCTGCAGTGACTAAATGTGAAGATGCTGCAGCAACCTTTGTGCTGAATAGCACCCTCCCACTCTACTGATGACTAAAAAGGCCAAGTGAATCACAGACATGGCAATTACTGATTACAGAAATACAGCACCACGTAGCAGAGCAAAACCAAAATGTACAAGATGCTAATCTATATCTAATAATATGTTGAATTCAATGTCAACAAAATCTTCCCTCCCAACACAGCATTTCATCTACTCCATAATGTTAATAAATTAAAAGGCTGTTATAAACGTCTTGCTCCAAAGGAGAGAAAAGAACATTTATGTCAGTGACTTTCTGAATAAACATAGAGGTAAACCTGTCCATATTATGCTGAATTTTGTAAATTTATATTACCTGATAAGCAACAGCATTTTCAAATACAAGGATCATCTTTTACAGTGGGTAGGTTACCAGAGAGCAGACTCATGGGGAAGATCTGCTTAACTTTTCAAAATGAGGGCTGAAAGGGAACACAATAGGTCTCTATAAACCCATAAGGGTTACACTAAGGTGCAATGCGGGCAATGAAAATATGGGTGCCTACAGCTGTGAAACACTCTTCTAAGAGACCAATATGGGTAAAGAAAGCCAAACAGAATAGAGGGATTTTACAACATAGTTAGCCGAAGACTGACTGTTCTTGATAAAAATTTTTGTTAGTCAGGCAGAAAGAATCAGAGGGACAAGATTCATGGCAGTGTCAGAAATTGACAAAATACAAGTTTGCATAAAATTCTGTCTTTTGGTAGATCAAAGGAGGGAGCAGATGGAAGAATACCCCTAAAATTAGGGGTGGAGGGATAGCTAAGGAATTTGTATAAATTCATAGACTCGACAGATTAATCTGCAGATTACTTTCTGTAATTTTACAATTTTTCTTATTTCTGTTTCACCACACAGTCTTTGGTCAAAACTCGTCTTTCTAGCCTCAATTTTTAATGTTTTAAATTTGAAATATTTCCAGTAACTAACATGTGTGATTGCTCTAAATTGCCACCTGGTGGCACTGTTACCGCACTTAATATAAATAATTAAAAAAAATTATCTGCAGAAATATTTCTACTATTAAATATTGTTGGTTTCTTGAGCATTTCACAAACCTAAGCTAAAACTATGACTGGAAATATTTTGCAGCTGGCGGCATTGAAATACAAGATTATTGTACTGATATTTGTCTGTCCTGGCATTACCAAGTTTGACTGTGAGTGACATCTAGGATTTCAGCACAGGTATTTTAGTGGTATTGATTAGAATAATGGGAAAGCTGAAATTGGAAAAAAACAAAAGTTCAGTTAAGTTATCTAGCTGAGGAAGTTAGACAGACATTTTTGCAAGACTGAGTGAAATACACAGTTTCTGACAAATGCAGAAATAATGTTTTCAGAATTATTCTGTAATGGTATTGATGTGAAATTCCAGTAGAATGCATGTCTTTCCTGTGATTATATTGTTAATATCACATCGGAAAGACAGTGGTATTTTTAGCCTATATAGATAGTTAGGTAGTCCACAAACCCACTGGCTCAGCAGGTCAGCTGCTGGTAACTTTTGCAGAAGGAATCTGGTAATAAAAAAGCTGAGGTATGGCAGGCCATCATGTGGCAACTTAACAAAGGTGCCTGTAGAAGACTCTTTAGATATCATCTGCATTTGCCTGTCTCTTCAGCTGATGTTAATAACCCCTGGGAGCCATGAGGATCAACAGTTCAATGAAAGAAGAAAGTAATAGTGTTAAACAGATATATTTTACAAATACATTACACTCAGACGTGGTCTGCTGACACTTAAAACTGTGATTAAAAGGGACAAGGCATTTTCTAAAGACACATTTCCATTCCCTCAGAGGTGGTAGCTGTCAGCCACTGACACTCATCACTTCCCTGTGCCATCACTGATCTTTATCTGAAGACCTGAGATGATCAGGTCTCCAGTCACGTGGGTAATATTATCTGCTGTTCAGACAAGCCCCAGGAGAGCTGCAAGCAGGGCTGACCTTATATATAAAATAATTTGCTCCGTAATACCATCAGACATAATTCCTCTACCCAGTGCACGTCACTGCAGTGCAGGTGATGTCTCCAGCTGTACTACCTCTGAACAGTGATATCAATAATTCACTTTTAACATGTTTCTAATACATGCTGTAGTACTGCCCAGTTTTACTTTTCATTGTGGAGGAAGATTGTGTATCCTCATAGTTCAGACAATAATAAGGTATTATATGTCCTCAAAATTCATGGTTTATTAATGATAAGTCAGCCTTTCATTTAACTTTTCATATACTCTGTGCAGATTACAGAGGTGTTAGGTTTGTTTCCTTGCTATTGAATTGCTAACATATCTGTGACAGACCTCATAGGAAAAAAAGAAAACAAAACAAAACAAAACTAACCTAACATAAAAAAAATAGTTGCAAATCATAATAGCTGGCAATGCTCAGGAGAAAAAAAAAGTAATAAAAGATAAGGCAAGCTTGTAAGTCATTGTATGCACAGACTGAAATGGTCTGTCTGAAATCTGACTTCCATTTGGCGCTAGAGTGTGACTGTAGCCAGATAGTGCCACTCATAGTAGCCATTACAGGCAAGAAGCTGATCTTTAAAATGGCAGAAGAGATGCACAGGTGTCATTTTCTAGGAGAATTCAAGCACTAATACAAGAACTGCAGGTACCAAACAGCCTCGTCATCTTATCTGTCAAATCTTGGCAGATGTTAGAGGTGGCAAAGGATGTTTAATTAGTGGTCTACCTATGATTAGGAAATCAGGATCTCACTTGCCTTCCTGTCTAGCTAAATATGAATGCATGTAGGGACTTGAAGTTGGTTGTCGATTGTACTGAACCCGATGGGAATGGCATGTCTGTATCTTGACTTCAACAAAGGATGCTATTCTTGCACTTCATATTTTTTCTGAGAAGAATACTGAGCCAACTAAATAAAATAGAGACATGAGTAAGGTAAAATCACTCATTAGCAGTTCACTTTTTGTGAAGTCTTAGAGGGCAGAAGAGAAGCTATACAGAATCACAGAGAAAGGACTTGCAAACTAAATTGACCTTTGTACATTTTCTGCATATTCACCCCTTCAGTGATAATCTTCCCTTCAGTGGACTATTCCACAGACACAATAGTTATAATAAATGGTGGCAAAAGAGTAGAAGAGCTTTCATAAAAGGTAGTTTATGGCATTTTCAGAATCGGTTTTCCTCTTCTGCACTTACTATATGGCTAAGAAAGGTCTGATAACAAGAGGATTCCTGAACACCTCAGAGTTGGACAAATTACTTTTTTTACTCACATAAAGCAGAGATGAAACAAGCCTTGGGTAAGAGCACTTTGCAGAAAACATTCTGGTTTGACCGGCAGCTGTAAGAATCATCTGACAGCAAAACAGCTAAGAGGAGATGAAGATTCTTCTCCCTCTACACACATTGTTTAATCACTTTAGTTGTCTCCAGGCCATCACTCTTCCTAACATTATCCTTCATACAGTACACATATGGACCTGTTGGAGAGGCTCCAGAGGAGGGCCACAAAAATGATCAGAGGGACTGAGCACCCATGGGAAAAGGGATTGTTCAGCATGGAAATGAGAAGGCTCAGGGGAGAACTTAGAACAGCCTTCCAGTACTTAAAACAACCTAAAGAAAGATGGGGAGAGACTTTTTAGCAGGGCCTGTTGCAATAGTACAAGTGGTTTTAAACTAAAAGAATCAAATGTCACTAAATGCCTTGTCCCTTTTTAATCACAGGCTGGATGTCAGGAAGAACTTCTTTACAATGAGGGTGGTAAAATACTGGCATAGGTTGCCCAGAGAGGTGGTGGATGCACTATCCCTGGAGACATTCAAGGCCAGGCTGGATGTGGTTCTGGGCAACCTGATCTAGTTCAAGGTGTCCCTGCTAATTGCAGCAGGGTTGCACTAGATGACCTTTCAATGTCCCTTCTAACCCAAACTGTTCTATCATCTATGATTCTATTCAATTACATAGTGAGTTATTGGCAATCTGTAGTGTTACATTATGTTTTTCTGTGTATTTATATGCTACATCCCTATCTATAAAACAGGAACAATAATACACAGGTTAAGTCTTAAGTCAGTGCTGGAAGATCTCAGAAACACCACAGAGGCATGAAAATAAGAAAATCAGAGCCAAAATATACAGCATTTGGGAGAAGACTGTACTCTTCAAATCCATAAAGAAAGACACTGACATGAAATGAAGAGCCATTACTCCATAAGGGGAAAGGGGAAGGATAAACATCAAATTTGTACAAAACCTTTTACAAGATTTCTTGATATATCTGCACCTTATTCCTAAAAGAATTAGGATTTGTTCTCCAATACATACTCGGCCTTGGAGATGTGCTCAACTGATGTGGGATCATCACACAGACTTTTGTGAGCCTTTGCTAGATTGATCCCCTGACTTAAACTCCTTAATATGATACTGTATGAAAATAAACCCTAAGAGCAAAGCATTCCACATACAGGAAAGGAGTAAAGACTGTCACTGCTTAGAAGTGGAAACAAGCTATCAGTCTTCTACTTCTGTTTAACTCTGGCCACTTAAAATTTTCCATTCTCAAGCTAGAGAGAAGTAATAGAAATGCACTTTGGTAAGACGTCATGGTGGTGTAAATGCCTCCACTTGGCCACCACCATGCAGGATCCGATTTTGTACCTTAGCAATTCTGAATACAAATGCAATGCAACCATCCTGTTGGGCTGGAAACCTACCAAATTTCATAGCACTTCAACAGGGAATTGCAATATATTGACTTTCATTATCATTTGGACTTTTGTCTATGTCCTGAGATGTTTTGCCACACTTCAGCCACCTGTTCCTATCCTAGGAATCAAGTCTGAATTACTTCCACATGTCTTTCACATGAAGGCAAATATTGTTATACTCCTTGGGAAGTGGGTATATCCTCACTCATTAAGGTCCCTGGATAACGATCATAGATCTTGAAAATTTTCCAGTGCAAACCTGTAAATTTCTGCTTAAATAGTAAATTAGTGTTTCTAAAATATTCTACTTGTGCATCCTCAAAATAGCTTTCTTCCTCTCTACCTCATACTTTATAAAATACCAATCAGTGCAAGAACTCTCTTAAAACTTATGTCTCTTAAAATGAGAAACACCATGTTCAATTAAAATTATTAAGTAAGAAAATATGCATATTCAAGGCTAGAATGTTTTGCATTTCCCTTATATGCAGTTATGAGAGACTTACCAAGAGAAAACTGCCCAAGACTAGTAGAAATTAATGTAGATGGATACAGGTCAAATTTTGTCCATGGTTCAGCTGCAAAACTTAAAAAGAACTGTGATTTGTAATCAAAGGCTCAAATATTTTATTTCCCTATACAAGTCTGCTTTTGTCACATTTCTGCACCTAAATTGGATTTGGAAAATTTTATTCTTTCAGTTAAAGATCTGATATAGATCTACATCTACTTGTACGTAAAGATATTAAGACTCACATGGCACCTTCCTCAGCTCTGTGGAAACCAACACTTGCTGTAAGTGCTTGGATGTAAAATTCTTTTAAACATACATTTGCAATGTTCCCAATGCCCCTGTAATACTATGGAGTCAGAAAAAAACCCCAAAAGTAGTGCTGGGATGCAAAAGGTCAGTGACTTGCAACTTTCCTGAATTTAACAGCAGCTAGGCATTTTTCAAGTGGATGTGTAGAGTCCTACATGGCTAACTAAGGCTTGTGGAGGAAAGATTTATTTGTCTTAATTATTTTTACAGGCATATAGCCTAGAAACATTCAATGAAATCCCTGCTGTTGAAAACCACAGCAATAGCTGGCAGGATCTGGAAAGAAAACTGAATCAAAGACTGATTTAAGAATTTTTCCAGCTTAAAAAACAGATAAAAAGTGTGCATATATATTAATATGTATTTTTCAAATATGCACAAGATCTATTCAATAATTACACTGAGTTTACATTGTAGTCCAAAGCGGAATGGACACTGAAGAACTGCAAAGACAATATTCTAATTACTTACACATTAAAAAAAACAAGCCATGATAGGCCACCAAGGGTTAATATTTAGCTGATACTATCAAAAATCTCATTACAAAGACTGTAGCACGTAATTGATCTGACTGTTTGGCTGACTGAGTCAGTGGCCCCAGAGATTTATGTACTCATGCAGTTCTGCAAAGTCCTTGCCTGTGTCTGGCTCTGTGCAGCTGTTCAGTGAAGGCACTTCACGATCTGCTAAACAAAGAGTAAAAGCTGCTGGCCACTACTCTGACAACATTGAAACTTACAGGCTCATCAGTCTAAGAAGAAAAGGCCATATCATGCTTTCCACAGATGATGGATCAAGCGCACACAACTAATGTAAAAAGAAAAAATGGGCGAGAGCACACATTAAAAAGATGCTACTGTCAGAGCTTAAAAATATCATGGTCAGTGTCAACATTGAGACTGTGCAATCAAATGTCACTAAAACGTGCTTTACATTTTGTTTGCGTGACCTTACCTTTGATTTCTTATTAAGTTTTCTACCTCTGGTCTTCTACATGTACTTAGTGGTTTCCACTTCTTTATTTTACTACACCTAATTAAGAGTTGAAAAATGGTTTGTGTATCAAGTTTGAAACATCTATTTGGACGGTGATAAAGAGTACAATAAGAGTGAATTGTACTCATCAACAGCAGACAAAATACACTTTTATAAGTAGACAATATAAAATTGCCAAATTCATTATGCAGTAGTCATTACAAACCAAGTGTGAAATAAAGCACTTGTCTGCAACAAAATCTGATTATACTGTTGTCCTACCAATATGAAAAACAAATACACGATGGCATGTCTATATTTTTGTCTGGTGCCTTCCATAGACCTGAGCTCACATATTGTGTGACAAGTTATTTCAGACACTACTATCAGCAGCTGTTAAATGTGGAAGCTAATTGAAAATGTAAGTATTTCTGTCCTGGTTCAGGAGTTCCAATGATTTATGTGCATCTGGACTAAGGGTATTTAAATGATGGACTCACAGTTGAAGAAGAGAAACAATTAATCAAAAAAGATAATCAGAAAAAGGCAAAATAAAGTATTGCAGTTAATGAAAAGAAAATGGGGCTTTCTTATCTAGCCTAACTTACAAACAAAACAATCACTGAAATACTGGAACATTTTCTGAAGAATACAGACAGGATGTGTCTTTTACCAGCGATAAGCATTTTACATTTCATATGCTGCTACAGTGTAACAACAGAACATAATGCAATTCAAGAAAGTCTTTCAGAATTTAACATTATTATGTCTTATTTGTTTGAAAGGTGTTGCAAGAAAAATATTCTCTAAATGTACATTTCAGTGCTGTGGTTTAAGTCTCATTTACTTTTTTTGCTACTTAATTTACTTCTAATGTTTGGGGTTTTTTTTTTATTTTAAACAGAAAGGATCAACATGTTATTATTAAGAGAGAGGCAGGCAGTTTATGTGACCTAATAAGTAGACCAGATACGCATTCTAAGAATTATCTTCTAAACTAACAGCAATCAATTAAATAAATGTGGTCAGTTGAATACATGGAGCTTTTCTGTATAAAATGTGAACTATGACTCAAAAGTCTTGAATTTAAACTTTGGTAAAACACTTCAAATACAAATATTATTTACACTCACAAATCAAGTACTAATGATCCTCAGTTATAATATACCATAGGTATCCAAGGAAGGGGGGTGGGAGTGGATTTTGCCTACAGAGATGCAATCACAGTGTTTGAAATGTAGTTATCAAAGGGAACAAAGAAAATAGAGTATGTTTAATAAACAGAGCATTATATTATATTTTTTCCTTTTATAAAGCTTCATGACTTCCTTAGAGAGTCTAGAATATCTAGATATCATGAAGGAATCATATGCTTATATCAGATTGAAATAGACAAGGTTTCTGAGGGAAAATGAAACAATCTAAAAGCCTTACCTTGATTTCTTTCGATGTGACTCCTCAATTTTTTATTATATGGCAATGCTCCAGGAAACAACTAGGAAGGGGCCCAAACTTCCAATGCCCCCAAACAAATAGTCCCTGTACTAGAAATGGAACAAGATAATACAGCAAGAAAGGAACAGAGGTTGGTGGAAAGCATTACCTCCTCACCTTGGCCAGCATCAAAGCTGTGGAGACCAAGTACTGAAATCTCAGCCCAGAGCCCTGACTACAAAATCTTGCTGTTTCTCTTTGCTCATTTTGCACTGTTTTCTGCTGGCATCTTTGGAAAGTGTAAAAATAAAGCTGTACTGAGAATATTAGCACACAGACACTATAGGGCAGGTAGGTCAGTTTTTTCCCATACATTTATACAGGTCCCTCCTGTATAAATATAAACAGGAATAATTTGGTCAGATGCTGTATTCAGATATTCAGATACATATGGATGATTAAATATACCTTGAAGGAATTACTTCCACTGAAGTAGGCGTGACTTTTAAAAGTAATATTTAATATTTCAAATTGAGAAAAGGTATAAACAAGTTTCCTGAAAAAGAAACCCAATGCTATTCTCTAATGGATTATGTTATTTTTTTTTTTTTAAGGCAACTGCACTGCACATTGGCAAATGATATTACAGTTGTATATCAAACCCATAGACATAATGCATTATTGAAGTGAAAAGAAACTTGCTAAAAGGACAACTGCTATCTTCTTCAGAGCAGACAGTTTTATAAGCCAGACAAACAACATGGAAGTATGATTGACAAATTTGTACTGTTGCACTGTGTTCCAGAGAAAATAAATATATTTAGGTATCTGAATAACCATACAACAAGACCAATGACCTCTTCCTTCATCCATCTTTACCTTTTTCAGCTGTTACAAACCAATCATAAAATCAAAAGCTTTTTTGTTTTTTTAACATTAAAAATTTGAACAAAGAAACAATTTTGTCAGATTAGCATCTTATTTGTCTCTAGATGGGAAAAGCAAGGGTTATGTCTGACACTGCAGACATTTCTGATGGCCACTGACCAGACTTCTAAGGCAGCTTCATTAACTTGGATGTAATTTTTCTGATTTATACTCAAGGCCAATTCGTTGTGTGAAACTGAGTTTTCATTAAAGCTAAGGATGAGGAGCTGCCATTGTTTTACTGCCATAAGAATGATTGACTATTACTATGGTGTCTGCAGAAAATTATGTTTATGGCATTAGACAGTGATGTTTATGGAAACAGACTGTTCACCTGTCTGCCAGTTCCTCCACTAGCACTGTTTAAAGTGACTGACCTGCTTCAATCAAATCTGACACTAAGAAATAGTCTCAAAGATAATCACAAAGGAAAAGGCTGAAGAAGTAAGTTAGTGGTCCCTCAGGAATGCTGTGGCCTACCTGGGAGCTGGGACCATGCCTTGGTCATGGCATCCCTCGGCTCTGGCATGAGCCTGACCCAAGCCAAAACATGTTGCCTCCACACTGACAGCAGCTAGATGGAGCAGGGTTGCAAAACAGCAGGGAGCATGGTGAGAGTGTTTCTTACTGCACAGTGTTGGGGACAGGAAAGGGCAACTGTGGACACTGTAGCAGAAAGGGATCTGACAAAAGCAAGGAGAAACTGAGCACTGTTGCAGTGCCTTGAAAGCTGTATAGGGCATGAAAGGAGAGAAGGGTGTTAGCCTGGATCACAGGGACATTGACAGAAACCCCTGGAAATGGCCTCATAACTTCTCTGCTCACAAAACAATTTGCTAGCTTTTTACTGAGCCTCACAATAAACAAATTTGCTCTTTCACAATCAACCTGAAGAGCCTAGGAGAAGATTATATTTGAGGCTCACTAATGAGTATCTTTAGTGCTCATTAAGTAGATGTGCTAAAAGCTACTTAAGCTTCTAGCAATTGCAAATATAAACATTTAAATGACCATATCAAACCCTGCATTAGGGCACAGAAAATAGCAAACTGATAAACAAAGTGATTTGTTTTGTTTTCCTAGCTGGATCTGCATGAGCATCTGTTCTAAAATTCTGCTGTGTTCCATCATTCTTGTTCCTAAAGACAAAGATTTTTTTAAAGTATATACGTTCGGTATAATCTAATTTCACAGGATTATTTCAAATTGAGAACAATTCATCAGTAGGAGTTGATAACTCAGGTTAACATTAAACCTGCCCCACAACCACTTTAATTAATGCAGGTTTAAAATAACTTCAGCCTGCAGAATACCAGATTAATGGAAGTACACTAAGTATGGGGGGAGCATAACACATTGGGGATCATTTTGCATCCTAGTGGAATGCAAAACAGATCAACAGATGTTGCATTATGTAGTAGATGCCTTTATGTCTGATCTATTCTATTTGTTCAGCATGACAGTCTCACAGCAAACGCAGATCCAGTCTTAATGAAGCTCCAACAACTTCCATTAAGTCTCAAGCAGTATCTTTTATTGGTTAAGGTATTCATAGATTCATGAATTCTGAAGACAGAAAATGTATCAGAAAGGCAGTTGTATGAAGGTAAAATTGAAGAGCTGCTCTTGGTTTCAAAATTTGGATCAAATGTTTCCATATATATATATATGTGTGTGTTTATATATATATATTTTAAATTCTGTAGATTTATTAACCTATTCAGGAACTTTTTACAACTAAGAAAAGTCACGTGAAGCTCTTTCTCAGGCCATCTTCCCAGGCCATCTTCTTTGGTATCTCTTTGGTCTGGGCAACTAATAAAATTCAGAGAGCAGAAGCAATTATATAATAGAACATGGAGCCTTGGGCTCAGCTTTTTCCAAAACAGCTGCTATCAGAGTCTGGATTTGTTCTGAACCACCATGAAAGGACAGACTATTAGCAAAAAAAAAAGAATAATGGTATGTTTTAAATTGAGAGTCTAGCTTAGAGAAGGATCAATTCCTTCTGTGCTGGGAATGTCCTATGCTACTTCTTTTTCTTTTGTTTTGTTCCTCCTAATTTCTGAAGTTCTATCCTTTCTTTTCTTCATTTGCTCTTTTCTGGCACACCCCAGCACCCCTGGGAGCAACAGAATCTGTTTAACAGTTGGCTGAAAACGGGGGTAGATGGGATCTTGAGGGGGCATCCACTGCATCCACTTGCTCCAAATCAGAATCAACAATAGCCTCTACAATATTCTCAAAACATCTTCTTAGACTTACAGTAACTGAGATTTCACTACTTCCATAGCAGTTTTATTCAGATGCTTAACTAACACACCATTAGAAAGTCTTTTTCATTATCTATACTACCTCCCCTTGACAGAAAGTTCAGCTCATTACTTTTGTCTTATCAGTAAGCAGTTTATTTCTTTCCCTCTGCAGCTAATCATGCTTTTCTCTTATTTGCCTTCTGCAAGATTAAAGAAGACATCACTGATGCACCTCTTGCATGTCTCAATCATTGATAGCATCCTATTTCGGTATGTTCCAACTTTGAACAAGGAAACAAAACAGCCACCATGTAACCGTTTTTCTTATTTCCAACTCACATTAGTCAGGCGTTGACGTACAAGTTCTGCAGTAAATCACCTCTGTAGATAAGACTATTGAATACATTTCTTTCCCTTGTTGTTTTGGGCAGTCACTGCAGTGATGCAGCAATATGGAATCAGTCAAGTGTGGCTCTTTTTATTATAAATCATGTAAGCACATCTTGGTCTTTCGATTGGATGAGTGCACTGCATTAGAGAGAGCCAAATTCCCCTCTGAGGACTACAGCAAAGGAAAGGGTGGAAGAAGGAACTTAGTGATCTTATCCCTAAGATGAAACCATGATTTATAATACTTTTATGAGCTGCTGGGCACCTCACTGCTGAGAAAATGCTGGCAGCAGCTGAATAAATAGCCATGAGTGAAATCAAGATGTTCCTCTGATGCTCAGACCCACCCCTAACAAGCATTTCAGAATCTAGAAGCACTACAAGAAATACCTGAAATGCAGCAGAATGTGTAAAAATAACAGCCACTTATTTACAGCATCACTATCAACTTTGACACTTTAAGCTCACAGATCTGAGCACACAAATTATGTCTAAAGACGCTTTGCAGATATTAATCTGTGCAATCTCAGCGAAGTAATTAAGTATTTTGGTTTTGTCGTTTGGGGTTTTTTTACATACAGGTAATAATGAGGTTAAGACCTTAATTTTTCAAAGTAGTCAAGAATTTTCTATTTCTATCCCGGTACAACTCTGACTTAGACCTTGAGATACCCAAGTTCATGGGTTACGTTTGAAAAAATTGTAGCTTATACAAGCTGCTAGCAAAAAAATCTGGCTTCTAGTTCTTCATCTTCGTAACAAACCCATTTGTTAACCTTTAAATTTCTATAAAAATAAATGCTGTCGAACAGAAAAAGCTTTACCATGTAACATTAATGTGCTGGAGAACAATTATTTCACAGCGTTCATCTTGGAATAATCATCACCATGGAAGAGTGCAATCTTTTGACTCTGACATTTTGCTGATGCAAAAAAACCTTGTCTCCTTGTAATAGGAGGAGAACAGCAGGCTAGACTGAAACATCTGTACATCCACACTTGCAGCTCCTACCACTCAGAAGGATCCAGCTCTGCTCATCAGAAGTGCTGGAAGATAGAATGCTCCTAAATCCTTCTGCTTTTATTGCTAAGCCAGGCTGGACAGAGTCTTGGGTGACATGGTCTAGAGCGAGGCATCTCTACCCATGGCATGGGGGTTGGAGCTAGATGATCTTAAGGTCCTTTCCAACCCTAACTATTCCATGATTCTATGATTCTAATCCATGCCCTACAACCCCACTGATAACACATAGCATTGATGTAGTATTTTTTATCGTAATACTTCTGCTGCCATGTACCATTGAGAAACCCTTTAGCCCCCCCAAAGCTCACAGAATAAGGGATTTAGTTAAAATTTTTTCTGACTTCATTGCCACTGAACAGTATTAGTCCATCATGGTCTCAGTTTAGTCTGCCACAGGCTGAGAGATTAAATCCCCCCTTAACACTGCATGGTGCCATACATGCTCTGAGTCGCAAAATGAGCCAGTGGCTCTCCATCTCCTCATCTGCTCTGCTTATCTCCTTGCCTCTTTTACTACAGTATAGTTCATGATGAGAATTGTATTGCAGGTTTGAAGATACGTTTACCTTTTTTATCATTTTTATCTCCAACTGGACACAAGAACAGAGCAAACATGAAAATTGAAAACAACTCTCAAGCCACCTACCAAAAAGGTGATAAAAAGATCTTTTTGATTGCCAGTAAAGTTAATTTTTTCAGACAAATTGATCTGTTTCACTTTGACAATCTTCTGCTACAAACTGAGAAATGTTGTTTGGGTCGCTTTGCAAGCCGCTTACTCAAAAGAAAAACAGATTGTTCCACTCCAATCACAATTACATTTGGTTAGAAATAGAAACTATTTATGGACTCTTGTGCCTATGAAAAGACCTACCTACTTATGGAAAGCAGATTTAAGAATGGGCAATTGGTCTTCAGCACTATGTTTGGTGAATTTAGCATGGTCCTAAACAACTGAGGACAGGCTGTGGCTTGATATTCCCTGACAGAGATTCTGCAACTGTAATTGGCAGTTTATGTTAGTACTACATTACACCTGTATTCAAACCTTAACTTTTTTCTTATCTAAACTAAACTTCAGTTTCTGTGATTTAAAGTCATTTAAGGATATTGAAAGGAGAAAAGTAACAGGTGAAAATCATCAGAGAAAATAGGTGCAAATATATTTTATAAACTAGGAAAATAATACCAGATTTCCAGTACAAGCCATAATTAAACATTTTTAAAATAGAAGTTACCATCAATCTTTTAAATACTATATTTTACAAGTCAAGTGTGAGCCCATCATTTGGACATTTCTGTGTCTGCATTTTTAAGTTGTGTGTTACTGTAAAGAAGTTATTATCTTAAAAATAATTATTCAGAAAAAAACCTAGCTGGAGTAGAAATGCTACTTTTAATTTGTCTTCTTTCAGTCACAGAAAAAAATATCAGTTGTTTGCAGATGCAATGGAAAAATCTGCTTACATAGCAAACAAGTTAATACTTTCCTACTTGCACCTAGAGAGAAACAATACAAGAAACCAAGAAATCTCTAGTTCTGAAATGGAATGCTTTTTCCTTAAGTTTCTTGTTCCACTTCTTTCTCCTCCAAGTTCATGTTCTCTGAATCGTGCTTAATACCTCTGTTATGAACACAAGTAGCTAGTCCTCAACAGAGTAGAAGAAGACTTTACTGATGAAAAATGAATAGTTTAGATGAAGATCTATTATGCAAACTGATTACACAGGTCTGAAGAAAATGTTTAAAGATTTAAACCTGATTTTTGCATTGAGTGTGTTAGGAAGTAGTATATTCCCTATTTCCTTGATTTTGTATTATTAATTTTGTAGTCTTTTAGTGAATAATCTAGCCTAATATAATCAGAATTTGATGGATATATAGGGAAGTAATTTCTCTGCCTCTAGTCATACTGTAGAGATTTGTTCACTAAAGCCATTTGACATGGTTGTCTCCTCTTTCTCCTGCTAAATACCAGAAACAGAGGGTTAGAAGGTAGCGAAAATTTCAGATTTCAAATGCAGCTTGTGCTTTAGCACCCTGTACACCGACATCATTGTTCTCTGCCTTGCAATATCATTTCCTTTTGGCCATGTATTTCCCTTCTTGTTCTGGAATAAGACTTACAAATGAATGAGGTCAATATTTGTTAGTCACTAAGCAAAATACTCTCGGGTATGTTTCAGATTTCAAAAGGTTTTACAGTAGTTTGTGAAGCAAGAAAAGGTTCATATACATCATACATACAAAATATAAAACTACATGGAATATCAGAACTTATAGTTCAAATATACTGAAATCCCCCTCTGGCTTCCCCTGATTTTCAGTTTGGAGATGTGGTACATTAAAAATTGAGAGTGATTTTAAAATAATACATGTGTATAGCAGGCGACCTTTTTTTTTAACTGCTAACTGGATAACATCCCCCTTTTTTTTTTTAATGAAAGGGGTAAAATGGCTACAAAAACTTGCATAGTTCTTTTTGACCCTATCCTCAAACTAGCATGTGTATAAAGAATATTGTAATACACGTGAGATGCATTTGACAGTCTTTGAACTAATCTACCTTAAAACATGATGCTAAATTTAAAGTTGAACTTTAATTTATAAAATGAGAATTATCCTTATTATCCAGCCTGATATAAGAAGTGCATAAAACAATTTCTTTGTGGCAGCCTAATCTGGGATTTTGTTAATTGGCAGCAATTAGAACTATTTCTCTGCAGATGTTTCTTCTAATAGCTTCTCCATGACCCAAACTCTTCTTTCAGACCCCCTGAACAAGTTTACATCCACCTTCAATTTTTAAACAAAAGCCAACAGCTACAGAATTCATGCAGCCTTGAGACAGAGGTGCTTGTCTTACAGGTGATACTTGCTTTTCCATAGGTGGTCACTGCAGAACTACATCTACATCATGCCGATTCTTCTTTTAACAACATGCTAATGCCAACGCAACTGTTAGCTTCCCTTTATTTTGTATTTCAGAGTGTTACTCAGGTTTCAGATACTCTTGTGCTGCTTGAACCCAAACAGAGATAAACTGTTACATACAGAGAATGTAATCTTTGTTTTCTCTCAGAAAGATAGAGCTAAATGTTCAGCTGGTAAACTTGTATAGATAGCTTCACTGTCTGCCTTGGGCTAGATAATGTATACCAGCTGTGAATCTAGGACTTTTAAAGTAGTTTATATAAGAGCAGTACAAACAAAATGAATACATTTGTAAAAGAGAGAAGAAAAAAAATCTACGAAATTATTCTACTCTTTTGGTATGGTATATTTCTATTCATTTAAGAATAATTCCATTATGCTCAACAGCAGTTCATTGCTTTTCAATAGATGCAACTTGCTACAGATTCACTACTGCTGAGTAATTTCTGAGTTCAGCTAGGAGAAATCAACTCTGTTTACTCTTCGTATGAGAAGCAGAGAGCTCAGAAATCACTGTGCACTATATAAGTGAGGCTTAGAAGCGGCTGGGCTGCTTTTTTTATAATTATATTTTGCTTCCTGGTCAGTGGAGATGTGAATGACGAGAAAGACTAGAAGTGATTTAGAGAAAAACTGGTATTTTTGCTTAATTATTTCAAAATAATTCCATGGAAACCATGTAGAAATTGTAAAAGGCAAAATACAACTACACGAGCCTCCTCATAAATGCACATAATATAAATGGTTCAGGGATCTGCACTGGTGCTTGCCTGACCTGGTGTGTTTCCAGGAGTGTACAGCAACGTATGACAACATACTCCCAAGTGCCAGAGCAGGGTTTGCCCTGGGAGCCCTTGGCAATGCCTGAAAACTTGGCACAGCATTATGACAATGAAGTTTGCCCCTGATCATGAGCTAGGATGATTCCAGATTCGTACTATGAACTAAGACACAGGTTTTAAATTTCACAGCATAATAAGAAGTTTGATTAAAGTGAAGACACTTTTACGACCTCATCAAAATCCATAAATACATGTTATTTAATTTTGTCAAATTATGTTTAACTCCACTTATTTTCCTTTGAGAAAGGATTGTTTCTGTTGTTTATAGCTTGCTTTTTAGCTCTCCTTTAGGCTCTTACAACTTTCCTTAATATACTGTAACAAGAGTGATTTATAACCCCCCTGTACTAGGCACTGGTGAGGCTAGCTCTCTAATCCTGTGTTCAGTTCTGGGCCCCTCACTACAAGTGAGACATCGAGGTGCAGAGCAGGTCCAGAGAAGGGCAACGGAGCTGGTGAAGAGTCTGGAGCACAAGTGTGATGAGGAACAGCTGAGGGAACCGGGCTGTTCAGTCTGGAGAACAGAAGGCTCAGGAGGAACCTCATCACTCTACAATGACCTGAAAGGAGGTTGTAGTGAGGAGGTGACTGGTCTCTTTTCCCAAGTAACAAGCAGTAAGAGGTAACAGCCTCAAGCTGCACCAGGGAAGGTTTAGACTGGATATCAGGAAAATTTTCTTCACCAATAGGTGATCAGGCATTGGAATAGTCTGCCCAGGGCAGTGGTGAAATCACAGTCCCTGGAAGTGTTCAAAAATTGTGTAGAGGCCCTTAGTGACATGGCTTAATGGTAGACCTGGCAGTCCTATGATAGCAGTTGGACTCGATGATCTTAAAAGTCTTTTCCAACTGAGTTGATTCTCTGATTCTATGGCCAACACTGGAGAATACTGTATTTAAAAATTTATTTTTATAGTCTTTTGCCTAAAAATTATTTCATAAATATTTTTGCAGGACACACATACACCAAAAAAAAAAAGCACTACAGAACATATTTTTGTTGCTGATATTCTTCCATTGCTAAAAAAAACATGAAAACTTTTCTCTCTAGTGCTACTGCCTCGGTATAAAGAAATGTATTATTATAAAGAAGTGCATATATTATTGATACACTGCCATGTGGTCTTTTAAAAGCACATCAGTAAAGGCTATTGAGTTATTTATAAAATCTACAACTAAATTAGACAACATATATCTGTCATAATGTTTGCATTTTCCACTCAAAGATAAAGAAAATAAAAATCCATAGGAAAGTGAAAAGTACTTGGCATTCAGAGCAATTTACTAATTGGACAAAAAATAAATTATCCACATTATACCTTGTCAACAATAATTACTCTCTTTAATTCCAGCAATTCAAAGACAAAAGGCAAGGATGAAGACGTAGATTCAGGTTGTGTTGAAAAATTAATTTTAATGCAACAGTCTAGATGCTTGATCAATCTGAATTATTGTAATTCATTTCTGGACATTACTGCTTGCTGAATGTTCCAATCACTTTGGGCAAACGCTATGAAGTTGTCAACTCTTTCACAATCCAACTGTGATAAACCTCATTGCTTGGCTAAAGAAAGCTGCTTTGGATGCCAGGTAACTCACAGGTCTGCTTTACCTGTCTTGAGGACTGCCAGAGAGGTGTTTGCACAGGCTAATTTTTAAGAGTCCCTGAGCAGTCTCAGCAACCTTGGAGACCTCTAAGCACTTAACACATGTGAAAGGCAAACCCCAGAGACTAAGAATTGAATCTGTACCTCCACATTATGTTTAACCATGTCAGGGCAGTAAAGAACTCTTTCACGAAGTGGCTTATATTGCATGTGTGTATAACTTCAGCTGTTGCAAGCTTTTTGTGCCCCTACAGCACCCCTACACAATTGAACAGTGCACTCAGTTCAATTTCTTTACTTCTACACTTCTAGTTCTACTAAGACTGAAATGTTCAGCACAGTTTTATATTCAGAACTAGCACTACAAACATTAAGACAGTCCTTACTCTTCTTTCTCGAGAATGTGTAATTGAAATTTTACCTCTGTATCATACAAACAATGTGTGCACAGGTTTGACATCCAGCAATTTAATATTTATTTTCTGGAATGCAAGTATCCACACCTATTTTCTCTGGATTCAACACTACCATCAATTGTATTTTCATGTGTCGAGGTTTTCAGTAATTTAAAGAATCTGACTAAACATGGGTATTGGCTATGTTTTGAACTTTTTAATATGTTGTTTGTTATTTAGGGTACAATCTATTCTTATTATTCGTACCAGAAGGAATTTATTTTTTTTTTTTCTTAACAGCATGGTCAGTATTTTGGGAAAAGACATGAAGTCTCCTCTTTGAACTATACTTCAGGATCTTTACTTTCATAGTTGAAGAGCTACAAATCACTAGGCGATCTTCTTTCTTACCATAATGAGGAATTATTGCCCAAGCCATTGCAGAAGCATAGATGCCACCAATCATCCAAAACATACAGAGCCAACTCAGGTGTTCTCCTCGTTTCTCCCGAGCAAGCACTTCCGAAAAATAAGAGAAGACTGTTGGCACAGCTCCACCAATCCTAAAAGGAGACACAGATTATGGATTAAGTGGGAGAGTAACAGCTAGTTGAGGTTTGAACAAGCCCATAGCTGCAATCATTGAAAATCCAAACTGCAAGCAGCTTTTCTGCTAAAGAATTACTTTTTCTCTCAAATTGCACCATGTATTGGGAAACTCTTGAGGAAAGTTTCACCAGTTTGGACAATTTTTGTCTGGTATTTCTTTTAAAACTGTATGTACAATTAGTTGCATTCAGTGTTTCAAGGGAATTGTCAATGTGTCAGCTGCTGGAACAGGCGGCTATACATAGTGGTTGACTTTCACCATCACAAAAACCTTGAAATCATGGCAGTCTGCTGACAAGTATCAAAATATGTTAGTTTTACCTGAAAAGGTAAGTCATTTTCCCAAAGAACAATAGAAATTTCTCTAAATCTTACCTCCCATGCTTTAGGTAATAAAGAAGTAACTAAATGCCAGCTATGTTACTAATACATTTTATTTCATGCATATTTAAAAAGAAGTCCTATTCAGTTGTATAACATGATTTGCTAAGTCCATGATAGCTTTTGACTTATTTTTTCTATGAAAAGCCTATGCA
This sequence comes from Nestor notabilis, assembly GCF_000696875.1. Lineage (NCBI taxonomy): Eukaryota > Metazoa > Chordata > Aves > Psittaciformes > Psittacidae > Nestor > Nestor notabilis. Next base: position 54,307 of record NW_009934540.1, read on the forward strand.
TTCATAAAATATTATTTTTTTCACATGGTAAAAATAAACACTGTCTGAAGGTTGGTTGGACAAAAAAAAGACTTCAACTTGGTTTTACAAAAATTAGAGTAACTAAATATATATCATTTTCAGTACCAGCTTGCAGATCATCTACTGTTTTTACCTCTTTGTTACCAATGCAAGCTGTCAAATGTTCCACAGCAGGACAAGTCCTTGTGGATTTTATTTTCCCAGCTAGAAAATATCTGTGAAGCTTGAAGAGATATTCTCACATACTAGATTACATACTTAAAAGCAGTTGCATGGATTGAATTTTTAACTGAATTTCAAAGATAAATACATATTTATGATGTCATCTGGGAGCTGCCACACTGGGAGCAAAAGGAAGGAAGCTTGAAACAGATTAAAACAAATATTAAAAAGGAAAATATGCATACAGAAATGGTTTTTCACTCAAAAAAAAAAGTTCAGTGCCATAGCAATACAGTTTATTTTTACATTCAGGTAGAATGATAAAATGTTTTGTGACTTCTTTCTAGACAGCTCTTCATGAAGTATTGCTGGTCAGCTCCCACCTTTACAATGAATGTTTACCATAGTTGACCCTGCTAGTTCTTACACTCTCTGCAAAAGTTTATACCTCCATGAATTCTTGTTAGATACTGTCCCAGTCTGGGCTGGAATGGAGTTCACTTTTTCTTAGTAGCTCGTGCAGTGTTGTGTTTTGGCTTTAGTCTGAGAACAATGCTGATAACACACCAATGTTTTAGTTGCTGCTGAGTAAAGCTCACCCTAATCAAGGACTTTTCGGTCTCTCATGCTCTGCCAGTGAGGAGGGGCATGGGAAGCTGGGAGGGAGCACAGCCAGGACACCTGGCCCAAACTAGCCAAGGGATATTCCATACCACAGAATACTCAGTACATAAACTGAGGGGAGCTGGCTGGAAGCCCTGGTTGCTGCCTGGGGACTGGCCAGACATCGGTCAGCAGGTAGTGAGCAATTGTACTGTGCA
>NW_009934541.1:0-18651 GCF_000696875.1 Nestor notabilis
AGGAAGTTCGGGTTCGTGGACGCGCAGAAGGAGGACATGCCCCCCGAGCACGTCCGCAAGATCATCCGCGACCACGGCGACATGACCAACAGGAAGTTCCGCCACGACAAGCGCGTCTACCTGGGGTAAGGGAGCCCCCCCTGCTGCGTGACACACGGGGGCTGAGCTGAGTCCTCCTCTGCTGCTGGGTCAAAGCGCCTTGATCGTTGGAGAGTGTTTGCAAAGGGCTTCTTGTGTCAGTGGCACGTAGAAAGCGGCTTGATGAGCGTGGGATAGTCGGTTGCACTAGGGTAGCGGTGCAGAAGAGGGCCAGGGAGGGAAGTTGTTGCTTCATTTTAGGAGGAGAACATTACTTTGGATTACACGTTTGTCCTGGGTTCAGCAACCACAACATTGTCTTAGAAGAAGCTGGGGGAGAGCATGAAGTAGCCAGGATACGTTTTTTGCAGGATTAAAAGGCATCATGAGTGTTGTTTGTTGTTCCAGTTGAGAGAGCTTATCTCGTGCATGTCATGATCCATTGCACTGATGTACCATTGCCCATAAACACTCCAGGAACTCACTGTTTTCATTTGTAACGTTCTTAATGTGTACAAACTTTTGGAAGCCAAACTAGCAGAACACTTTTTGGTAGTGCAGTGCATGAAGTACAAGGATAGTGTAGGCAGTACATGGATTTATCACTGGAGGCCTTTATGAACAGGTTAGATGAGCAGTTTCCAGCAGTGAGAGGTGGAGAGGTAATTGTGCTTGTGGCAGCTGGATGGCTTTTCTCTTGAGATTCCCTTCCAACCCTAATTCTCCTTGATTCCGGATTGCAGTGCTCTGAAGTACATGCCTCATGCTGTGCTGAAGCTCCTGGAGAACATGCCCATGCCCTGGGAGCAAATCCGAGATGTTCCGGTCCTGTATCATATCACAGGCGCCATCTCTTTTGTGAATGAGATCCCCTGGGTCATAGAGCCGGTGTACATTGCTCAGTGGGGGTAAGTGCCTTCTTCCTTTGTCCTGGGGGGAACGTGTGAGCAAACACTTGTGCATCCACAACAAAAGTGATCTTTAATGGCCTCTGGGTCTCTGCCAGGTCTATGTGGATTATGATGAGGAGAGAGAAGAGAGATAGGCGTCACTTCAAGAGGATGAGGTTCCCCCCGTTTGATGATGAAGAACCCCCTCTGGATTATGCTGATAACATCCTGGATGTGGAGCCCCTGGAAGCCATTCAGCTTGAGCTGGATCCAGAAGAGGATGCCCCTGTGCTGGACTGGTTCTATGACCACCAGCCACTGAAAGACAACAGAAAGTATGTGCCTCTGGTAGCACAATTCACTGAGCGGGGAAAACCAAATGCACTACATAAATTACTTATGCATAGCAGTATACAACCTTTGGTTGTGTTATGCTGGGCTATGTGTGATGTTGGTGGGGAGAGAAGAGCCTTCCCTCAAAGATGATAGGGAGAATGTGATTGTTGTAAAGCTATACCTCTTGTCTTCAGCAGCCAGCAAGGGCAAACAAGACTTCTCTATCCAGGAAGCTGCTGCGTGTTTAACTGTTAACACTGGTGTTTCTTACCATGCTACAAAGATGACAACCTGGCTTGTCTAGTTGCAGTTTGAATTGTTATTTGCTGAGAGTGCACGTATGTTGTGTGTCAGTTTGGATATGGAAGAAGAGAAGAACTGGAGCAGTCAGTATTTTCTGGGCAGATGAAGTTTGTAGTGGTCTTCAGCAGTCCTGTAGCCTCTCTTTCTGTCTGGAAGGGCCCATGTTTTAGCTGTCCGGGTTGTTTTCTGCAAATGATGGGTCATGAAAGATGTTTGGTTATTTCTGGTCCTTTGGTAAAGGCCCAGTTGCCTTCTGGCTGTGAACTGAGTGCTGTGCTCTGTTGTTCCACAGGTATGTGAATGGTTCTACATACCAGCGCTGGCAGTTCACTCTCCCAATGATGTCCACACTGTACCGTTTGGCCAACCAGCTGCTCACTGACCTTGTGGATGACAACTACTTCTATTTGTTTGACCTGAAAGCTTTCTTCACCTCCAAGGCACTGAACATGGCTATTCCTGGAGGTCCCAAGTTTGAGCCTCTTGTTAGAGACATCAATCTTCAGTAAGTGTTGGGTTTAGGAGGAGAGTGGTCATCTGGGAAAGGGCTTATGAGTTAATCTGTTATCAGGTCTCTGTCCTTGGGTGAGCTATTCCTGGGTCTTCACTCTCTTTAGCATCAAGTCTGTGATGTGCTTGCTGCTCTGGACACTGAATGGTTGTTAGTGTGAAGAGAAGGCTAAAGGAAAAGAGCTGATACCGTGTCTTCAGTCAAAAATGTCCCCCTGCATGCTCATATAACTCTTTTTGTCTCATTTAAGGGATGAAGACTGGAATGAATTTAATGACATCAACAAAATTATCATCAGGCAGCCGATCAGGACAGAGTACAAAATAGCTTTCCCATACCTGTACAATAACCTGCCACACCATGTCCACCTGACCTGGTAAGTGCAGCACCCCCAAGAGCAGGGAGAGGAGGGGGGAGCTGTCGGGATGCTCTAACACATGTTTTGTGTTGCAGGTATCATACTCCAAACGTTGTTTTCATTAAAACAGAAGATCCTGATCTCCCAGCTTTTTACTTTGATCCACTGATCAACCCCATTTCACACAGACATTCTGTCAAGGTGAGTTGCTGTTCAGGAGAGCCACTGGTAAACCCAACTGTGTGGAAGTGATGGGGCTTTAAGCATCTTGGTTGTAACCTTGTTTCTGATAGCAGCACACAGGAGTAAGCACAAGCCCTTTCACTAGTTGTCATTTTAGTCTTTTCCTACTTCTGGAGTTGCACAAAGCTGTCTCCTTTGGTCCCTGTAGGATAAAGCCTAATGTCAAAGTACTATTTTGGAGTCTTCTGATAGGTTATTGACCTTTCTGGTTGCCCTCGATGTATTCATGGAGCTGGCATCTCCCTCGAGTTACCTCCATAACACCTACCTCAGGGTCTAGTAGCCAGAGTTTGCCCTGTAGAATGCTTTTTGCTTCTCTGATACTCAGCACCGTCCCACTTCTTCCATGAGAGCAAAGAAATGTTCTTTACTTGGTTAACTTGGAAAACTGACCTGAGGCAACCAGGAAACAATGTGGTTCTTCTGCGTTTCAGAGTCAGGAGCCGTTACCTGATGATGATGAAGAGTTTGAGTTGCCAGAGTTTGTGGAACCTTTCCTGAAGGATACCCCACTCTACACAGATAACACAGCCAATGGCATTGCCCTGCTGTGGGCACCAAGGCCCTTCAACTTGAGGTCTGGGAGGACCCGCAGAGCTCTTGATATCCCGCTGGTCAAGAACTGGTGAGTGATTTCCATGGGGAAGGGCTGTCCTAGTGATTGTGACATTGTTATCTTGAGTGAAAATTGTCATCTTACAATGAAAAGAAAAACATTCTGTGGTGAGTGGTTTCTAGAGAGTTTAGGAGAGTTTCTGGAGGTGACTTGTGCTCTAAAGAACAGGAGTTATCTGGAACAATGAAGTTTGGTTTCTCCCTAGGTACCGTGAGCACTGCCCAGCAGGCCAGCCAGTGAAAGTGCGAGTCTCCTATCAAAAGCTACTGAAATACTATGTTCTGAATGCTCTCAAGCACAGACCTCCCAAGGCTCAGAAGAAGAGGTACGTGGGGGTCTGTTCAGTGGGGAACTGCTGGTCTGTGGTGGGGATTGAGCTGGTTTGTCATCTCTGCTCTCTCCAGGTACCTGTTCCGCTCCTTCAAGGCTACGAAGTTTTTCCAGTCCACGAAGCTGGACTGGGTGGAAGTGGGGCTGCAGGTGTGTCGCCAGGGCTACAACATGCTGAACTTGCTGATCCACAGAAAGAACCTCAACTACCTTCACTTGGATTACAACTTCAACCTGAAGCCCGTGAAGACCCTCACCACTAAGGTATTGATCTGTGTGCTGTTTTACTTGAGTAAAGTTTACCTCAAGATTGAGTAACTACTATGGTAACACAGGCCATAGTGTCTGAGCTGTTCATTTCTTGTGCAGACTGGCCAAATTGGAGCTGATTCACTCAAAATGTTGTATCAATTCTGGGTTTTCTCTCTTGCAGGAAAGGAAGAAGTCTCGTTTTGGTAATGCTTTCCACCTGTGCAGAGAGGTTCTGCGGCTGACTAAGCTGGTGGTGGACAGCCACGTCCAGTACAGACTTGGCAATGTGGATGCATTTCAGGTAGGCTCATTTTTGTATCACTTTTATTGGTTTTTTTAAGGTAAAGAGGGGAAGTTGAGAGGAGGAGTGGAATGTCTGGGCAGGCTTCTATAGGATGTCACAGTGTTAGAGAGGAGGGAACAACAAAAACATGCAGCTTTGCGTGACATTCTGCTTTTACCCTAGTGTATAAGAATTAATGGTTGCATGAGTCAGTGTTAGGAGCTTTGTATGGCCTAATACACTCTGCTCCTGGCTGTAAAATAAGCCTGAAGCAATTTATATATAGTGGTTATTGTTCTCTCTGACTGTGCTCCCTGTGTTTCAGTTGGCAGATGGTTTGCAGTACATCTTTGCCCACGTGGGTCAGCTAACAGGAATGTACCGATACAAGTACAAACTGATGAGGCAGATTCGTATGTGCAAGGACCTGAAACATCTCATCTACTACAGGTTTAACACAGTAAGTTCCACTGATGGTAACCTTACATAAGCTGAGCAACAAGGGAGGGATTCTGGAGTGTCAGTAAGGGACCTCCTCTTACCATGTCTTTGTTCCTCCAGGGGCCAGTGGGCAAAGGTCCTGGCTGTGGCTTCTGGGCTCCAGGCTGGAGAGTGTGGCTGTTCTTCATGAGGGGCATCACGCCACTGCTGGAACGCTGGCTGGGGAATCTGCTGGCCAGGCAGTTTGAAGGTCAGCACACTGTTTGAATCTTGGATGTGGGAGGAGGTGTGCGTGGTAAGGATTAATACTGCTTACTTGCCAGCTCCAGCTCCAGTTTCCTGTTCCTGCCTGTGGTCTGTATCCATGCCCTATTTCAGTCCCTGTTTTAGAGCTCTGAGGAGACTAGTGCCCCCAGAATAGGTTACAAAAGGAAGCAGGATTCCCTCCTCCATAGCACTATGGGCTCTGATCATCTGCTCCAAATTCATCACTGATGTGGCAGTGTAATTTCTTCAGACATCCTGCACTTCTGCTCACTCCCATACCAAGAAGAAGGATGAGCACTGCCAGTAATGTCAGAACTGCTGAAGTACTTTGCTTTTTCCAGGCCGTCATTCCAAGGGTGTAGCAAAGACTGTCACAAAGCAGCGTGTGGAATCTCACTTTGACCTGGAGCTGAGGGCAGCTGTTATGCATGACATTCTGGACATGATGCCAGAAGGAATCAAGCAGAACAAAGCCAGAACCATCCTGCAGCATCTGAGCGAGGCTTGGCGGTGCTGGAAGGCCAATATCCCCTGGAAGGTAAGTTTCTCACTTGCCCTTTTGATTCCCTCTTAGTATCTCCCAGGTGGAACTGCTCTTTTGAAGGTTCCCACTCCTCCTTTCCTCAAGTTACTGTCCCTCTCCAGGTGCCAGGGCTGCCTACTCCTATTGAGAACATGATCCTGAGGTACGTGAAGGCAAAAGCTGACTGGTGGACAAACACAGCTCACTACAACAGGGAGCGGATTCGTCGGGGTGCCACTGTAGACAAAACTGTGTGTAAGAAGAACCTGGGCAGACTGACCAGACTCTACTTGAAAGCTGAGCAGGAACGGCAGCACAATTACTTGAAGGTACTTCTGTCCTGCCTGAGGTTGCTGAAATTGGTGCTGTTTTCATAGGGAAGCTTTCACTGACTAACGCTCCTGTTGTGGTTCTGCAGGATGGGCCTTACATCACTGCAGAAGAGGCTGTTGCTGTGTACACAACCACAGTGCACTGGCTGGAAAGCAGGAGGTTCTCACCCATTCCTTTCCCTCCGCTGTCCTACAAGCATGACACCAAGTTGCTCATATTAGCCCTGGAGAGGCTGAAGGAAGCTTACAGGTAAGCAGTGGGAAGTGATTGTGGTCTGCAGGGACATACATCTGCACTGGGAAAAGCTTCTGAAGCTGTTTCGTTATCTGGATCCTGGAATGGGCAACATCAGTACTGTACTTGTAAGCTTGGGGATGTGGACTGTGAAGGGTTACAAATCTTGCCTTGATCTGCTTCACTGAACAGTGTCTTTCATCACTTTAATGTGCTGGCCATTAGTTTTTTCATGCTTAGGTGCCTGAGCTGTTCTTTCTCACTTCCAGTGTGAAATCTCGCCTGAACCAGTCACAGAGGGAGGAGTTGGGCTTGATTGAACAGGCTTATGATAATCCTCATGAAGCTCTGTCCAGAATCAAACGACACCTTTTAACCCAGAGAGCCTTCAAGGAAGTAAGTGTCCTGCTGAAAGCCAGACCCTCCTAAAAGTTACACTGTGTTCAGGATCTAAACGGTGCTAAGACTCTGGTCTGTCAGCTGTAAGCCTCAGTTTTGCCTCCTGTGTTTTAGGTGGGTATTGAGTTCATGGATCTCTACAGCCACTTAGTTCCTGTTTATGATGTTGAGCCCTTGGAGAAGATCACAGATGCTTACCTGGATCAGTACTTGTGGTATGAAGCTGATAAGCGAAGGCTCTTTCCTCCATGGATCAAACCTGCTGACACTGAACCTCCCCCCCTGTTGGTGTACAAGTGGTGCCAAGGTTAGTGGGGTCTTGTATTCCATGCAAAAATGAGTTCTCTCTTGGGAGCTTGCTTCCTCCAGGTCCTATTGGGTTTTCATATTTGCAACTTGCAGTCAATGGATATTCCAATCAGAGACTGTATTTTATAGGTTAATACATTTATGTATGTACGGGAGGAGGAGAAGCTCCATAGCATTTGTGGTTGATCTCCATATTTCTATGCCCATTTCTGGATAGACTGGAGGGACCAGAGGCTGAAAAATCAGGCATTGCAGGAGGTATGTTCTGCACTCTGATGTGTCAGATAAAGGGACAAACTTGTTTGTCTCCTCAGGCATCAATAATCTGCAGGATGTTTGGGAAACAAGTGAAGGTGAATGCAACGTGATGCTGGAGTCCCGATTTGAGAAGATGTATGAGAAGATTGACCTGACGTTGCTCAACAGGCTGCTGCGTCTTATTGTTGATCACAACATTGCTGACTACATGACAGCCAAGAACAACGTGGTGATCAACTACAAGGTGATGATTGCCATCAGGAAAAGGGGTATTTGGACTGTGAAACGGAGAGGTTTTGGACCCCTGGGGGATGAGTGGACACAAGATTTGCCAGAGAAGTGATAAGGGAATAAGAAAACCCTTCTGGGTCCTGCTAAAGAGCAGCTGCTCAGATAAGAAGTGTGTGATGGGTCTTGACAGGTTCTCACAATTCCTTTTCACTTCCTCAGGACATGAATCACACAAACTCCTATGGCATTATCCGTGGGCTGCAGTTTGCTTCCTTCATTGTCCAGTATTATGGGCTTGTGATGGACCTGCTGGTGCTGGGTCTGCACCGTGCCAGTGAAATGGCTGGGCCCCCCCAGATGCCAAATGACTTCCTCAGCTTCCAAGACATCGCCACTGAGGTGGCCCATCCCATTCGCCTCTTCTGCAGATACATTGACCGTATTCACATCTTCTTCAGGTGAGACCTCTGGGGCCCTGCTTTCCTCAGGTGAACTTGTGTTCTGGGATCTTGCAGCAGATGCTGTGGAAGTGGGAATTTGTGTGCTCCTGCTCCAGGCTTTTGTTCAGAAAGATCAGGAATACTGGAATTAACAGACTTCCCAGAACAACTGGGTGTCCACATGCCTCCTCTTGCTTTCTCAGTTCACTTTTCCTGCAGCTTCACTGGACCAGCAGAAAAGCAACAATGTCTTATGTTCAATTCTTGCAGCTTTTCCACTGCTAAAATAAGCCTTTTGTGGCTTCCCAGCAAGTGGACATAGAATATTATGTCTGTTCATGGTAAAATAACCCAGACAGTCATGGGTTGTTCTGTGCTAATGAAACTGAAGCTGCCTTAGTGGGAGGGAACAGAAAATGGATAGTTACCTTCGAACATGCTGTGGCAAACAGCACTCCATAAACAGGTCCTTATCTGCCTGGTGTTTTGAGAGGTGGGTCATGTAATTCCAGATCCTCTTCTGTGCATTTCCAGGTTTACAGCAGATGAGGCAAGAGACTTGATTCAGCGGTACCTGACAGAGCATCCAGATCCCAACAACGAGAACATTGTAGGCTACAACAACAAGAAGTGCTGGCCCCGGGATGCTCGGATGCGCCTCATGAAACATGATGTGAACCTGTAAGTGCTGCAACCTGGGAAAAAATAAGTGAGGAGAGGGTGGCCAAAATAGTTGTAATAAATAACTCTTTGAGACTGATAGAAAAGTAAGAAGAGGTGAGGGGTCTGTGCTCTAATTCTGACAGTGAGTGATGGGTGTAAGACACTATAGTGCTGGAAAGCGTTGAGACCTTGCTCAGTTTCTCTTTCTCTTCAGTAACAGCCTGTCACTGGGCACATCTTGTTTTCCAGAGGTCGTGCTGTATTCTGGGATATCAAGAATCGTTTGCCACGCTCGGTCACCACAGTGCAGTGGGAGAACAGCTTCGTATCCGTTTACAGCAAGGATAACCCCAATTTGCTGTTCAACATGTGTGGCTTCGAGTGCCGCATCCTGCCCAAGTGCCGCACCAGCTACGAGGAGTTCACCCACAAGGATGGTGTCTGGAACCTGCAGAATGAGGTAGGGTGAGGGTTTAACAGGGTGGGAAAGCAATCCCTGTGTGGCCTGTACCTGGCATCAAAGCAGGGCTTGTAACTGCCTTGGGGGGGCCTAACAGCTATTTACGAGCTGCATAACTGGGACCACAAATGAACTCTGCATGAATTTTCCTTGCTGGAAGGGATGGGGAATCCTTGGCTGGGGTTGACGGGGGCCCTGAAGGTGCAGAGGTGCTGTTCAGCCTCTTCTCTCCTCATGTTGCATAAATGCCTGATGGCAAGAGCTTATCTTACTGTCTGTATTGGAGAGGGGGCTCCCAGAAGGGAACTGACGGGGCTGTGCTCATGCAGGTCACCAAGGAGCGCACAGCTCAGTGCTTCCTGCGTGTGGATGATGAGTCTATGCAGAGATTCCACAACAGAGTAAGGCAGATCCTCATGGCATCTGGCTCCACAACCTTCACTAAGGTAGGGTGGGAGGAAGATGGGTGCCAGAGCTTTCTATACCTGCTTAGAGAGCAAGCTGAGAACTGATCTTTGCTTTCCTTTCTAGATTGTCAATAAATGGAATACAGCCCTGATTGGCCTGATGACTTATTTCCGGGAAGCTGTTGTAAATACCCAGGAATTGCTTGATTTGCTGGTGAAGTGTGAGAATAAAATCCAGACTCGCATCAAAATTGGTCTGAATTCCAAAATGCCCAGTCGTTTCCCACCAGTGGTGTTTTACACCCCTAAAGAGCTGGGGGGGCTTGGCATGCTCTCCATGGGCCACGTTCTCATCCCCCAGTCTGACCTGAGGTGAGTTACGCTGCTCTAATGCCTGCATTGGTTGAGCGTTCTCTTAGATGCTCATAAAAATATCTTAAGATGGTTGAACTATGCTGTGTTACATGAGATATGTTGCCTCCACAGCAGGTCGTGTCAGTGTGACCTGTGAAGTCCTGTTGCTCCCGTCTCACTCCTGTGTCTCTTTGCTCCAGGTGGTCCAAGCAGACAGATGTTGGCATCACTCACTTCCGCTCAGGAATGAGTCATGAGGAGGACCAGCTCATCCCAAATCTGTATCGTTACATCCAGCCATGGGAAAGTGAATTCATCGACTCTCAGAGAGTATGGGCAGAATATGCCCTGAAGAGACAAGAGGCTATAGCCCAGAACAGGTGGGTTTCTGTGTGCAACCAGATATCTGTGTGTGAGGACAGGCAGTGGTGTGATGTCTTGCTCTGTCCCCGGGTTCTGGAGATCTTGCTGGCCCTGTGGTACATGCCACAGGCTGCCTGCAAAGCTGCTGTCTTACCTCTGGAGAAGGTGTGGACTCTGCATGGCACAGTTTAAGGGAAATGCTATGGCAGGTGGTGTCAGGAGAAGCTGACATCAGACCCATTTGCGGTCACAAGGGCAGGCTTTTTCTTTTGGCTGTTTGACACCAGCATGTTCATAGCAATGGCTGTAGACACTTTGCTGAGCCTCTTAGAGCCTGGCATTTTAGAACCTCTCCTTGCAGAGCCCCAAGGTCTCTATGAATCTGTCATCTCCTCACCTGACATGCTCATTAACGAATTGCTGTAACACTGAGAGGTAACAGAGTGGGGACTTGATTTTTTCCAGGCGTCTGACGCTAGAGGATCTGGAGGACTCATGGGACAGGGGAATTCCTCGTATCAACACCCTTTTCCAGAAGGACCGGCACACCCTTGCTTATGATAAAGGATGGAGAGTCAGGACTGACTTCAAACAGTATCAGGTATGGACTGGGAATTTCTCTGGCTGAGCACGAGGTTCACGTACCTGTTCCAGACAATGTCCTTTCAACTTGCATTATTGTGGGTGCACTTCCTTGTCTGTCTGCTGCAGGAAGAACTTTTAGAGCCATGTGTAGAGGCTGTTGAAAACCAGACGCTCCAAAATCTGGAGCTAGCTCCTTTTGAAGCGTTCGGATGGATTGCAGCCTCTTGGGGAACACCATGCTTTGCACAACTGAGTGTTAAGAGATACTTCTGGAGAGGGGAAAAAAGATCCCAAAACAAACATTCCAAAATCTAAAGCTTTAATAACAGTGGAAAAAATTATTATTTAAAACCACTAATGGTAGCTCTGTAGAAGGTCAGTGCCTGAAAGATAAAAGCACCATCTTAGGTTGTACCCAGTCTGAATTGCATAGTAGTACTGACTGAACTCATGTTGTATATGAGTTGTGTCCTCCAGGACTGAAGGCATGAGGCTTTTCACTTGTTCTCTGACATCATCTTGGTTCCTACAGTGAGTGCAGGCAGGTTAAATGATAGGAATACAAAGCTGCTCACTAGTCTGCTGTTGTCTCCAGGTCCTGAAACAGAACCCGTTCTGGTGGACACATCAGCGCCACGACGGCAAACTCTGGAACCTGAACAACTACCGCACAGACATGATCCAGGCACTTGGTGGAGTGGAAGGAATCCTGGAGCACACTCTCTTCAAGGGCACTTACTTCCCTACATGGGAGGGTCTCTTCTGGTAAGAGAAACCTTGGTGTTGCCTTGTCTTGCAAATTTGGAGCTTAATGGTGCTCCAGGAGGAGTTCTGGGCTTGAGCTGCACATACTCTGTTGAGCCTTTTCCCTTTTTCAGTCATCACTTGGGCACACTGTAGATATAGCTCAGTTAGGAGGGCACCTGGGACTGGGCTATAGCTGAACTTCAGCATGTGAATCCATGGAAGTATCTGCATGAAACAATCTTCCCCATTCCCAGTGTGTGTGTTCCCTACCTCTATTGCTTGTCCCTTACTTCTGCTAAGTGCCATGTTCCACGTCTTATGCAACTGATTGTCTGCCCTTTCAAGGGAGAAGGCCAGTGGCTTTGAGGAGTCCATGAAGTGGAAGAAGCTGACAAATGCCCAGAGGTCGGGTTTGAACCAAATTCCAAACAGAAGATTCACCCTGTGGTGGTCTCCTACCATTAACAGAGCCAATGTAAGTACCTGGAGTTTGTACCTATAGGAACAGAGCAGTGAATTGGTCTAATTCTTCAGAACATCTCTTACAGATGAACTAAACCTCCTTAACAGTAGCTGTGCTGTTCTCTAAACTTCACCAGTTGTATTGCTTGTTCTCACAGCTGCTTTTCCTTTGCAGGTGTATGTCGGGTTTCAGGTGCAGCTGGATTTGACAGGAATCTTCATGCACGGCAAGATCCCCACGCTGAAGATTTCTCTCATTCAGATTTTCCGAGCTCACTTGTGGCAAAAGATCCACGAGAGCATCGTGATGGATTTGTGTCAGGTGAGCAGTTAACTTGGTGTTAACTTGGTTTGTCCCTGGGCAATGCATGTATGGTCCTCATGTAGCAACACCTTGCTGGCAACAGAGATTGTCCCAGGGCTGTAGCTGGCTTAGCCCAATTTGACAGAGAAGAGAAGGAAATGGGATCTTCCTGGCTGCCTGTTTTAGTTCTGTGGTGAAGATGGATTCTTTATTACCTAGGTTGCTTGAACACAGCTCATCTCTGACTGCCTTTTCCCCAGGTGTTTGATCAAGAGCTGGATGCTCTGGAGATAGAGACAGTACAGAAAGAGACAATCCACCCCAGGAAGTCATACAAGATGAATTCCTCATGTGCAGATATCCTTCTCTTTGCTTCCTATAAGTGGAATGTGTCACGTCCATCATTGCTTGCAGATTCCAAGTGAGTGTTTTCCCTTTTCCCTCTCCTTGATCTTGCTGTGGAGCAGAGCTGCCGAGCCTGTCATCCTGACCCAAAGCCTGTATATATCTCTTGGGTACATAGGGTTGGTTTTCTGTGGGGACACACGAGGACATGCCTGGCAAAGTCCAGGGCTCGTTTGGGCAGATGCTTGCAGCACCTCCTAGCACTACCTTTGCAAAACATGAAGACTCTTTTCTCCTGTTCTCTTCTCCAGTTGACCCTTTCTCAGGAGCTCTGAAGGGTTCTTTAGGAAACCCCACAAAGCTGTGGTGTCCTAGGGCCAGAATTTGGAGTGAATTAGACCCAGTTCTGTACCTGAGCTGTGTTCAGTTTGACTTGAATCCTCAGCAGACAATCCCCAGGGGAGATGACCCTCATGACTACACAGTAGAGGAGTAACTGTGCTGCTTTGTTTAAACCTGCAGCTGATCCACCTTGGCTGAGGGTTTCTCTTTACCACTTCTGCATCCAGCTGCTGCAGGAGGACAGTAGTAGAGTCCCTTTTCAGGATGGTTTGTAGATAGTAGCTGGCTTCAGAAACTTATCTCTGTCAAAGACACGTAGTAGCTGCAGGGGAGTTTTGTGCAAGATGAATTTGTCCTGGCTTGCTTTCCCTCTAGAGATGTGATGGACAGCACCACCACTCAGAAGTACTGGATCGATATCCAGCTGCGCTGGGGAGATTACGATTCCCATGATATCGAGCGCTACGCAAGAGCCAAGTTCCTGGACTACACTACAGACAACATGAGTATCTACCCATCCCCTACTGGTGTGCTCATTGCCATTGATCTGGCCTATAACTTGCACAGGTGAGATCTGCACCTTCTGTATTGAACTGTAATTGAGTTTGTGGCCATGTCTTAGTGTGTTTCCAAACTGGGTTGTATCCTGGGGAGAAGGCAGAAGCTGGAGGGGTGCAGGGAATGGAATAAGGCATCTAAGCAGAACTTCCAGGTTGACCCATGTCTGCTCATTCAATAGTAATGATTCTGTTCTCCCAGCTCACTAGTACTTTGTTTTCTGAAGAGATTTCTGTCAGACTCTTCTTGGAGCTGAAGGGCAGGCCTTGTTTCAAGGCTCCCTACAAATGGGGACAGCTGTTCTTCACTTGTAGAGGGAAAGTTCCAAGTCCCAGCAAGCAGGCTTCTGCTCCAATAGACTTGTTAGAGAAGATGCAGCTTTTCTGGGGCTGCAGCGTGTGTGTGCTGTGGCTTCCTGTGGGAGGGGTAGGGAAGAGCCATAGGTGGATAGTTCCAAGGACATTGCAAGAGAAATCAGACCATAGTACTCAGCAGGCAGAAAGGTGCCTGGCTGCTGCGTGTAAAGATGTGTGGCTGTTGTCTCTTCATATCACAGCTGATGGTAACAGCTGGGTCTTCTGTTCGTTTTCTTCTTCAGTGCTTATGGGAACTGGTTCCCTGGGAGCAAACCTCTGATCCAGCAGGCTATGGCCAAAATCATGAAAGCAAATCCTGCCCTGTATGTGCTGAGAGAACGAATCCGCAAGGGGCTGCAGCTGTACTCGTCCGAGCCCACAGAGCCATACCTCTCCTCCCAGAACTATGGAGAGCTCTTCTCCAACCAGATCATCTGGTTTGTGGATGACACCAATGTGTACAGAGTGACCATCCACAAGGTGAGGCCAGAGGGTGTATCTCGGAGAAAGGACCCTGTCCTGTGCTCAGGGTGGTTGTAGAGGCTTTATCTCCCTCTACTTCTGACTTTTTCTTGTTTTCTCAGACTTTTGAAGGGAATTTGACCACAAAACCCATCAATGGAGCCATTTTCATCTTCAATCCCAGAACTGGACAGCTCTTCCTGAAGATCATCCATACTTCTGTGTGGGCAGGACAGAAACGTCTAGGACAGGTAGGGCCAGGCTGCTGCTGTGCTTTGGGCTGGGAGCTGAGGGTGGGATCTGACTGCTTGGGACACTCACTTGAGCAGAAAACATCATGAGAATCTTCATCTTCCTGCTTCTTAACAAGTGTGGAGCTCCAGTGTCTGGTGTGTCACGTTCTCAGGGAAGCATTAGCATGGGATATAAAAGACTGCAGGCACTGATGTTGCAAGGTTTTTGAGGCTCTGAGGTGTAAAGGGCTGATACCTTCAAGCAGGGCTTGAGAAACAGTGCTGTGCTCACTGTTACAGCAAGTCACACTGCACTTGGCCGTACATCCAGTGCAGTGAGAAGACTCTCAGGTGGCAGAGCCAGGGAGGTGGTGCAGGCAGCTGGTTCTTGTGAGCCAGTCAGGAGTAACTGAACTCCAGGAACAGGAGCTGTGTGAGCAGTAAGAAGGAAGTGCTGGGTCTTGTCACTCATCTGGAACAAGACATAAATTCCAGGTGTATTTTTAGAACTTGGCCTGAGTCTCTCTAATTCCCATGGAGACACTGCTGTTAGCAGAGAGAGATGTCTCTAACCCTGCTGTCTGTCTGTAGCTGGCCAAGTGGAAGACTGCTGAAGAAGTGGCTGCCTTGATTCGATCGCTGCCTGTGGAGGAGCAGCCTAAGCAGATCATAGTGACACGGAAGGGCATGTTGGACCCGCTTGAGGTAAGAATGCAGAAGATGACAAGACAGTCCTGAGGTCCTGTGAAGGACTTGACCTGGACCGACGTTCTGCAGTAGTTGTGAGCTAATTCCTCTTCTTGATAAACCCCAGGTGCACTTGCTGGATTTCCCCAACATCGTGATCAAAGGCTCAGAGTTGCAGCTGCCCTTCCAGGCCTGTCTGAAAGTGGAAAAGTTTGGAGATCTCATCCTGAAGGCTACTGAACCCCAGATGGTTCTCTTCAATCTCTATGATGACTGGCTGAAAACCATCTCTTCCTACACGGTGAGCACAGCATGCCTGGGCTGCATTTTGCTTTGCCCCTGATACATGAGGCAGGAGCCAAAGCTTCAGAGATCCCTCACAATTTGTTGCTTGGGAGCACTTGGCTCTGAGTCTGCCTGGATTTTCCTTCAGGTTGATTCCCCTGGCACTTCCATGTGCCCAGAGTGCTGGACAAGGGCCTTGTGTATTTGTTTTCCTTTGTTCTGAGTGCATCTCTCTCTCTCCTCCAAGGCATTCTCTCGTCTGATTCTGATTCTCCGGGCGCTTCATGTGAATAACGATCGAGCCAAAGTTATTCTGAAACCAGACAAGACAACCATAACAGAGCCTCACCACATCTGGCCAACCCTGACAGATGAGGAGTGGATCAAGGTGGAGGTGCAGCTGAAGGATCTCATCCTTGCTGACTATGGCAAGAAGAACAAGTAAGCCACTGTCCAGCTGCAGTGATCCTGGCAGCTTTTCCTTCCTGCTCTAAAGACTCTGTGAACACAGTGCTGTTTAGGGAGAGTAGAAGACTTTCAAGGGCCTCTTGCAGTGAACTGTCAGCTTTGTAGGCAAACTGGTTACTGCGGAATCACAGACTGGTTTGGGCTGGAAAGGACCTTAAGATCATCCAGTTCCAACCCGCTGCCATGGGCAGGGAATCTCACACTAGGCCGTGTCGCCCAAGGCTCTGTCCAGTCTGGCCTTGAACACCGCCAGGGATGGAGCATTTACCACTTCTCTGGGCACCCTGTGCCAGCGCCTCAGCACCCTCACAGTAAAGAACTTCCTTACATGCAGCCTGAACTTCCCCTGTTGTAGTTTGAACCCATCACCCCTTGTCCTATCACTATACTCCCTGATGAAGAGTTATTATTAATTGCTTTCTAGTAAAGCAGATAAGAATGTCTGCACCAGTTCTTTACTGACCTGTGCATCGTGTGATTTCATCCCTCATGTCTATAAAGCTGTGGTCTCATTTTTCACAGAGCCCCAAGTGGATGTTCTGAGCTTGTGCTTGAGTGAGAAGGGTCCAGGCTGTGTTTTGACGTGCCTCACTTGGGCGTTTTTTCTCTTCCAGTGTGAACGTCGCATCCCTGACACAGTCAGAGATCCGAGACATCATCCTGGGCATGGAGATCTCTGCCCCCTCGCAGCAGAGGCAGCAGATTGCAGAAATTGAGAAGCAAACCAAGGAGCAGTCACAGCTCACGGCCACCCAGACCCGCACCGTGAACAAACACGGGGATGAAATCATCACCTCCACCACCAGCAACTATGAGACCCAGACTTTCTCCTCCAAGACCGAGTGGCGGGTCAGGTAGGCAAGAAGGCAGGGCTCTTGTGTGGTGGAGAAGGTTGGAGAGCTCAGGAAGGGATCTGTGCACCCTCTAATCATCCTATTTCCCCTTCACAGAGCCATTTCGGCTGCCAACCTCCACCTGCGAACAAACCACATCTATGTTTCATCAGATGATATCAAGGAAACGGGCTACACGTACATCCTGCCCAAGAATGTGTTGAAGAAATTCATCTGCATCTCAGATCTGAGGGCCCAGGTGAGCATGCAACGAGTCTGTTACAGTTGTACCCCCCTCTGCTGGGGCACACACCATCCCTGAGCAGCCAGGAGCTAGTGGGGAGACAGACACTGACAACAGAGCTGAGCACACGAGTTCTAGGTGGCTCCTTGTGGCCCAGACTTAAGGGGAAACTCAGCACTGAACAAAACTGAGATGTTCCCCTGTAGTGAGAACCTGTGGGCTGAGACATCTGAGGAACTAAGGGCTCTCACACAGTTACACAGAGGTCTCATCTGGGCTTCTGAGGTTGGGTGTCTCTGTTCCTAGATTGCAGGTTACCTGTATGGAGTGAGCCCTCCTGATAACCCCCAGGTGAAGGAGATCCGGTGCATTGTGATGGTGCCCCAGTGGGGCACACACCAGACCGTGCACCTCCCAGGGCAGCTGCCACAGCATGAGTATCTCAAGGTGAGTTGAGCCTAGCCTGATCTGGGAGCAGGTGAAGGGAAGCCTTTGCTCCCTGTGGTCTTGTTTTAAATGCTTTTTATTCCTCTCTCAAACTCTTTTTGTCAGGAAATGGAACCTCTGGGGTGGATTCACACCCAACCAAACGAGTCCCCTCAGCTCTCCCCGCAGGATGTCACCACCCATGCCAAAGTCATGGCTGACAACCCCTCCTGGGATGGGGAGAAGACCATCATCATCACCTGCAGGTGAGAGGCAGAAGGCTTCTTGTGCCCTCTCTGCCAAGCTGCAGTGCTTGGGAATATGCTGAGGTCTCAAAATCTGTCAAAAAGGGAGCGTTGCCTCATTCCTGGCTTCCCTGTTCTGCCCTAGATCAGTCTGACTTCCCCCATCTCTTCTTCCTTCCAGTTTTACACCAGGCTCCTGCACGCTGACAGCCTACAAACTGACCCCGAGTGGCTACGAGTGGGGCAGGCAGAACACGGACAAGGGGAACAACCCCAAGGGCTACCTCCCATCCCATTACGAGCGGGTGCAGATGCTGCTCTCCGATCGCTTCCTCGGCTTCTTCATGGTCCCAGCACAGGGGTCCTGGAACTACAACTTCATGGGTGAGCTGCACCCCTGGGAGAGGGGCAGGAGGGGGGACTGGGGCCCCCCAACATGGGGGACATGGAGCTATTGGAGCGAGCCCAGGGGCCACGGAGCTGCTGCGAGGGCTGGAGCAGCTCTGCTCTGGAGCCAGGCTGAGAGCTGGGCTGGGGCAGCTGGAGAAGAGAAGGCTCCTCAAGGGGACAGCTTAGAGCAGCTCCAGGGCCTAAAGGGGCTCCAGGAAACCTGGAGAGGGGCTTTGGACAAGGGATGTAGGGACAGGCCAAGGGGAATGGCTTTAACCTGCCAGAGGGGAGACTGAGATGAGCTCTGAGGCAGAAGCTCTTCCCTGTGAGGGTGCTGAGGCGCTGGCACAGGGTGCCCAGAGAAGCTGTGGCTGCCCCATCCCTGGCAGTGTTCAAGGCCAGGTTGGACACAGGGGCTTGGAGCAACCTGCTCTAGTGGAAGCTTCCCCTTCCTTAAGCATGATCTGCTTAAAGATTGTCTTGTGAGGGTAAAGGGCTTCCTCAGGCTCCCCATCACTGGTGGAAGCACGAGGCTTTCAGGTGGGTGATGGTCTTTCTCTTCCAGGTGTCCGCCACGACCCCAACATGAAGTACGAGCTGCAGCTCGCCAACCCCAAGGAGTTCTACCACGAGGTCCATCGTCCTTCCCACTTCCTCAACTTCGCCCTGCTGCAGGAGGGGGAGGTCTATTCCGCCGACCGGGAGGACCTCTACGCCTAGTGCTGCCCTCGCCCCGGCTCCTCGTACTGTTGATATTCAACAGCGTGTGTGTTCTGCGTCCCCGTTCCCGCACAGCC
>NW_009934542.1:0-11709 GCF_000696875.1 Nestor notabilis
TCCGATTTAGAGACAAGGATGTCGTGTGGGAAAACTTCTGCTCTGCCATTCCCAATGCTCTTTTGACAAGTCCAGAGAGAGGACAATGTGGATTGCTTTTCTTGAGCAACTCCCATCATCATTGAAAGAGATTTTGTGGATCTTTCACAGATCTACTATCTTCTTGCATCAGGGGTCTTTCCCCTTCTCTCAAGACTCCCATTAATGGCTTAGTTACTTGCAATCTTTGCAAGTAACACTCATACACTCATCCATCTACCTTAAACCTGTGTAAAGGTCTTAACTTTGCTTTGACATTCTTGTGTATAAAACAGTCCCATGATAATAACTTGAAAAATACCATGCTGGGTTTGCTCCTTCTTTAGCATCACCATGTGCCTATGGGAAATTCTGTAAAGGGCAACAATCTTGATATATTTGGTGGAGGGGGCATATTTTGAAAGCAGAAAGATGTTTGGCAAATGCAGCCTATAAAGAACAGAACTAGCTTATTTCAGCTGACAACTTTGGAGAAAACCAGCATTGCTAGGTTTCAAATTAGTGTGGGTAGACACTAATAAGAAAATTTAGGGCTAGCAATTCAGAGGGAGTAGTTTATTGCTCTTTGGTTAATCCCCTTTCAGTTTCTATCAGCAAAGAAAGAGCAGAGCTTTTTCTCTCAGTCATTTGTGCCCAAAGCAAAATGCGATGAAAACAGGGAAACTTAAAATGTAATTTAGTATCTTAAAAGTGAAAAGGAGAGGCCACCCCATCAGAGAAAAAGAAGTCAGGGTTTGTGGTTTAAACAAGACTCTATGAAGTCTTTGTCCTATTAATGTTTGTATCCTAATGCTTTGAATCCAGTAACTTCTAGTTACTAGAGCTCAGTAAAGAATGTTTCCTGAGTAACTTCTTTTGCAATTGATTCAATTTCTGCCTCTCTATATTAACTGTCTGACGTTTTTCTCAGATGTATTCATGGTTTGAAGCCATTTACTGAATAATTCTAGACCTGCAACTCATTTCTAAGTTGTACTGAACATTTGCTATTCAAAATCCAATCTAAGTTTCTTAGAATTTGATAATTAAACCTCAAAAATTTGAGGAACAATTAATGGCAAGTAATAACTGCCCTTGTATAAAATATAAACATGCAGCAAAATTCCCTGTAAAGTGAATTAGAATGGTTGGGACAAACTAAGCTGACCAACTCCCATCTGCAAAGAAACCAACTAAAACCACCTGAACGTACTCCCCATCTTACCCCCTTTAGGGAAGGTAAGAAGATCAGGGAAGAAATGCAGAACAGATGTTATTTTCAAAATGAGCTGATCCCCCACAGGTTTGTGGAGGATGTCATTTCCTATCCCCTGCATCATCCCCTTCTCCTCCTCCAGGGCGTGCAGGCAGGATGTCAGCGGGTGTAAATCATCAGAACGATGCTAAATTACACAAGCTGAGATTGGCTCTGAAACTCCTTGTGCTCCTAGGAGTTAGGATTAACTGGAAGTGATCCTTTGTGCTCTGCTTAATACCCATACCACTGCTTTGGGATTTCTCATTGGATGTCTTCCCTACTATCCTGAGGTAGAAGAGTGGGTTGAAGCCTCTGAGCTCCAGCCTCACAGTTGTGATTGCGTAAAGGCAGCAAGGAACAGAACTAGCTTCATCTCTATTATTCTAGGGCAACAGCAAAGAGATTTGCATTGAGGAATTTGGGTGCTGGAGAGGGACTCTTCGTCAGGGACTGTAGTGGTAGGACAAGGGGTGATGGGTTCAAACTTAAACAGGGGAAGTTCAGGTTAGATATAAGGAAGAAGTTCTTTACAGTGAGGGTGGTGAGGCACTGGAACAGGTTGCCCAAAGAAGTGGTAAATGCTCCATCTCTGGCAGTGTTCAAGGCCAGGTTGGACAGAGCCTTGGGCGACATGGTCTGGTGTGAGGTGTTCCTGCCCATGGCAGGGGGTTGGAACTGGATGATCTTAAGGCCCTTTCCAACCCAAACCATTCTGTAAATTGCTTTTTCTCACCTTGGGGTCTCCAGGACTGTGTGAGCTGTGTCCTCATGTTCAGTGTCATTCAGTTTGATGGGAGTCTTCCTGATGAAGCACAGCTGTGGAGGGAACAACCTGCTGAACATCTATGGAGTGTTTCAGGGGCGTGTGCTTCTTTACTCATGGGTTTATGTACAGAACAGCAGTATTAAGCAGGCAAGGAAAAAGATGGGAGGGAAAGGATTTTTTTGGCTCTACTTCTGTGAATGCATCTAAGGAGCTGGGAGATGTGGCTAAAGGGGCAGAAGGTGAACCTGAAGCTTATTTCTTTTTCAGGTATTTTCTCTGCTCTTTGTGTGTGGGGACCAGAATGGTGCCTGAAAACAGTGTTAGTTACCTTTCTTATTTATTTATGTGGGGAAATATCCCACCTTCAGGAATATTTGAAGCTGTGCAAAATGTATTTCTCTAGGTCCTTTCATTGTAGTTAGAATTAAAAAGAAGCCCAAATGGAAAACCAAAATGTTACTTGAATGAATTCTTTAGAATTCACCAATTTATGTGTTTCACAGCAACAATTGATTCTTGACTCTAGCCAGGAGAGCAAATATCTATGCATGCTCTTCTTGATTCCTCATCAGTATATCCTCTCCAGTAGCTGTTTTCATAGGCATTTTCTGACTGGAGTGGAGACTGTTTAGCCTAAGAAAGCTTCCAGCAATACAATCTTTTAGTCCCAATGATAATGAAAATACAGCAGTTATAGCCATCTCCTGAAAGAGAACCTCCCTTAATTCATAAACAACAGAATTAGACTGAGGGAGCCTGATATATAGTAGAAAATAGAGTGTCTGAATTTGTCATTCTGACCTTGAAAGCTAACAGGGTAGTTTTTACAAATAATTGATTTTATAAATTTCTTCTATCTTGGTAACTTGACTGTGAATAGATTGCAGTTTCCTTGAAGCTATTTGTTAGCTGAATTTATTTGCTGAATAATCGATGTAAATAACTCAGTGAATAGTAAGTAATTATTCTTGGTTTCCACTTAGTTTGAAGGCAAGTGCTTGGCTACAAGTAGACAGTATAAGAAATTTGAGCTGCTGTGATTTGATGGGTAGGTCACCTTCTTCTTCTGGTTAACTGAATTTTGAATTGTTTTTATGTAACTTGTTCCTTCCAGGTAAAACTCCCATAGACTGCAATAGGGCTGTAACGCTACACAAGGAGCATACAGCATTCCCCAGGTGATAAAGGCAGCATCATGTAGATCTGATGCCTTCTCCTCTTGCTCATGTACTCTGAGCTTCAAAGTGTTATTTATTCAGACTTGGCTGTCGCTGTATATGGATTGGTGAGAGCATTGCAAAGGGTCATATTTGGCAGCAGGCTGCTGCTCCACAAAGGGACTCCATCAGACTGCATTTGAGGAGCACCATGGTGTAGCTCCAGCCTTACCCTCCTGCAGAGCGCCTGCTTGTCTTCCCAGTGCATTATGATTGATCACCTTCAGTGCCCTTTCCCAGGCTTTGATGAAAAACATCTCGGAGCAGTTGTCTGGAGGACTTTTGTGGCCATCTGTTACTCAGGACTGTAATGTCATTGCCTAATTGTGCTGGCTTTTTCCTGGAGGAGGAGGTGGCCTACGGCATGGGCTATTCACTCACATGCTGCTTCTGCACCCAAAAACCCTCTTGCTGTCAGTGGGAGGTTTCGGGTAAGCCCTTCCTTTTGGGCCCAGGGACTCTTGGGATGATGCAGCATCTTTACTCACAAATGCCGTGCCCTTTGTGCTCTTAAACTTCTAAGGAAATGAGCCTTTTGCTCCGGATACCAGTGTGATGGGCAGCGTGCAATGTGCCCGTGTGTTGGCTCCCTCTCCCAGAGCTGCTACATCAAAGCATGAAGAGATGGAGCTACTGTTGGTGCTCCCAGATTACGTGCTTTGTGAGGTTTGTGCTGCAACCCTGAAGCTGATCGTAAGGATATAACTATGAATTTCTAGGAGGAAAGACAGGTTGCCCTGTTGAGGTTGCTGGGGGTTGCTGTGCCCTGTAACAAGTAGGATGCCATCAGATGTCCTGGTGAATGGTACAGGGTTTTCTTTGGGTGAGGAAGACCTGAAGGGAGCAGGTTGCAAGATCAAGCCCTTTGATTATTAACAGACATGGGGTACCTTATTCTAGTTCACTGTTTCCCATAATGGCAAGAACATCTAGCACAATAAAATTAATTCAAACTTGTTCTGCTTCCTCCTGAAAGTTTCCTTTTCTTTTACTGTTCCAAATCTTGACCTTTTTTCTCTTTCTTTTTTTTCCTTCTTCTTTCTCTGCTGACCTCATGAGGACATAATCACCTTCAGGCTTAGGAAATGTTCCCTTGTCTACAGCTGCCAACTTGGCCACATCCACACAGATACTGTAAAACTGAGACAGTTCTTACCCCAAAGTGTTTGTCCTTAGCCAGAGGCAGTAGCTCCATCTGGCTCACTGGAAAGTGCTCCTCTTCCAGATGATTTATGCTCCAGTGTGCTGATGTATGTTGAAATTGGCACCTCTTTGTGCTGATACCCTGGGCTGGGAGTTGGAAATTCAGGACGTAGATCTTTATGTCCCCTTCAGCTGTTCTTGCTGCAGGAGCAGCAGTCTGGAAAGGGGCCGTGCTGGCATCGTGAGGTGCTAAGCTGGGATGGCTGAAGGAGTTAATCTGCTGCCTCAATGTAATATAATAGAAAGAAAAACATGCCTGTGGGCCTAGTCCATTTTACTGTGTAGCTTCAGCTGGTAATTAAAAAGAAACAGTTCAAAATTAAGCAGTAACATGAATAAAACCCCAAATTAAACACACCCAGGGTAGGTTGCATTTCTCAGTGGGTGGATGCTTAGCATATCTTGAAACCAGGCTTAGCGTATCATGAAACCAGGCTTTCTCTTTGAATACTCTCAGGCTAGTTGCCTAAAACTGGGAGTTCCCCAAACCCCACCAGAGTTGTAAGTTCTTTCCATGAGGGTGCCCCTTTCATCGCAGCTCACTCGTCACTGAGGCCAACTTGGTATGCTCTGCTTAGGGCATGTTCCCACATTCCTCCTGTTATGGTGGAGACACAAAAGTAAAATCGAAACCCCAGATGGGCCTGGTAACAATTTTACTTCTGAGTCAAGAGAGCAAATGTGGTTTCAGGTTCTTGGGAAGGAGTTCATGTGCCCCCTTTGAAGGTGATGGTCCCAAAAGCAGGTACAATGTGCCCATTTAAGGTGGAGGAAAGCGATCGTGGGCACTGCCCTTCAGGCATCCTGCCAGGCATCAATTTGGGGAATGGAATTGCTGAGCAAAGTAGGAAGCTGTGACCTCCTTTGTGCATAGATCAAGCAGATGGCTACTCTTAAATAGAGTGGTGCAACCAAGCATGGTGGTAATTCAGAGGTAAAGGCTTAGGGAGCAGGGAGATGGGTGAGAAGGAGTGATAGGAGAAGAGATATTTTCAACCACGAGCTTCCAACTGGCAGATTTCCAAAAGATGGGAAGTGTTGTCTGAGAAAAGCTTACCCGCTGCTCAGCTCATTTCTTACATTCTTTCCCAAAGGATCTGTTACCAGACACTTTTGGGGGTGTTGGACTTATCTGGGATGATTGCTTTTATTCAATGACACCTTTGGAGCAATGTGCTACAGCCACGGTGACACCTCTTCTGGAGCACTGCTCTTCTCTGCAAACCTTCTCACAAACTTATCATGCCCACAAAACTGTTAAGTTGCATGGGGGGATTTCCATGACATTGGGGCAGCATTTGGGTTTCTGAATATAGGGGTTTGCTATTGCCTAGTAGGTTGTGAGATACCCACAGGACAGGAATAACTGAGTGGAACTTGTTGCTCTTCAACCACAGAATCAGATGCTTAGAGTGCAGCTCTTTTGGTGCAAATATTTAAGCCTTTTGGGTAGGTTTAGTCATTAAAAATCTACTGAACTCAGTACAACTGAGAAACTGGACCTATGCAAGAGTACTGGATGCAAGTAAATCCCAAAAATACAAAATCCACAAAAGCCATACCTTCAGGCTGCAAATTTAACAGAGGTAATTCTGTCCCTGTTTCAGTTCTGATTAAGTTGCAAAATCCTTCTCCTGTTATTTCTTAATTTATTTGCTTAAGCTTGAATTTGGGCATTGACCAAAGCAGGCAGTTATCCTACAGTTACTGCTCACACAGTTACTCAATAACTCAAGCTGAGTTACTGGCAAAAGAGACTGTGCTGATGATGTGCTGAGGGCATTGAAACTAAAACATCCTTCCACCCCAGTGTGGTGGTTCACAGAAAGGAAAATAATGGAAATTCCATATCAAAGCTCTTCCCCCACTCCCTTTCTTCTAAATTAATCTGGACATTCAGTACCTTCAGAAAGTAACACAGTTCACTGCATTTAGAAGAAAAGGCTTCAGATCTTATCCTTCTTCCAGTTGTGTCTGTGATGGTGCTTCTGCTGACTTCGGTTTATGTATTTAGGGACCTTGTTTTGGGATGTTTTAACCTATTTAAGGTGTGTTAGGTATTCATAGTGTATATATATCAGGAATGATACCATTTTTCTGAAGTGCTGTCAAGACAGAAATTAACCCCATGGTCTTTGTTGTCTTAATGTGCAAGGTAAGAGTTGTATCTAAGAGCACAGACTATAGCTAGCTCACCTGTCCTATCAGGTAACCCACCAAACGACTGCTCTCCAGGCTCTGACATAACAATGTGCCTGCCCTGGTGAATCCAGGAATGTGATGCAGAAGCAATAGTATAGTAGTGTCGGCCCAAGGAAGGCACAAGACCTGCTGTTAACCAGGAGAGTCCTTCTCTGGCTTGGGACTCTTGGGACTGAGGGAATGGGGGTCTCATGTGCATTGAGGTGTTTTCTGTCTCGAAATTGTTTCTGTTGGTTTTGAATGCCTCAATTCAATCAAAACACAGAGAAAATAATAATTACCTTTGCACATGCAAGTTCATCATGGGAGCTCTGCATAAAGAGAAAAGTCAGGGGACTGAAAGTCCAGCCATTGGAAATAAGCTTCAGACGGCGCTCTGGGTAAGCTTCAGCCAGGCTGAAGGCTGGAGCCCCAATCTCCCCCCAGCCTTCTCAGCATCAAGAAAACCAATCTCAGTCCTGGAGCTGCACATTAGTCGCATGACTGCTGTGCACCAGGCCATGTCCACATGTCATCGTCACGGCCAAGCCAGTGGGATAGGTGGTGGTTAGGGGATTCTCCAAGCACCTTGGTCAGATTCAAACTGTTTTATTAAACTGGTTAATTGGCAGTTTGAAAGGGAAGGGGAGAAGAGCGGGGTCCTTAGGTCTCCCTGGTCAGTGCCAAGCCGCAGACTGTTAACTACTCCTGCCTTTCAGAAGCAATAACTGTGGGTTTGGGGAACATATGGAACCAACTAGACGAAAGGCTTTTATGAGGAGCTTTAACAGGGGGCACGGTTTGTGAGCAGAAATTCCAGGGGATGAGTTAATAGTTTCACTTTCCTTAGCTGTCCCTTTATAGGAACAACAACAACAAAGTCGGGTGCGTTCCTCTCACAGCCCTGACTGTACAATGTGCCGATGCATCCAGGATTTCGTTTGGACACTGGGGGAGTCCTTTAGTAGATCCCCCAGGACCTGTTTCTTTGGAGCTATTTCCTGATGCTGACCTCATTAGGTGAGTTTCACAGCTCACTAATTCCTAGCAACAGCACAAGAGATTCAAGGAAAGGGGAAACCCGTCTTCTGAAAACCAATGGAACTTAACAGATTTGGGCAAACACTTTTATTGCTTTTCATTAATCTGGAAAAATCAGGGACTTGGGGGTCTATTTCTTTTTTTTATTATTTATTTTTTTTTTTTTACCCCTAGGTCACTGTTTTGACCTGAAACTGTATATTTGATTTTCTGTTTGAGTACAAAAAAGGATAACAACAAAAGAAGAACCCCTGAAGAACCATATAACTCAGTATTTATATTAGAGTTTGTTTGGAACCAAGCAGGGCATTTCTTCTCCAGAACTGCAATTTGGGCACTCACAGGATATAGTCACTCAAACACTTCCTAATGCTTATTTAATATTTGCATTGTGGTGGCACATGTCCAGAAGAGAGAGCAAAGGAAAACAATAGTTGCCTGCTCAAGAGCTGACATCATAGTATGAAATTTAAGTACTTGCTTTTGTGGTATTGTTGTTAATCATGGTTCTATGCAGGGGTCATCCTGTAACTCCAGCTACTGGAGTCCTGTAAATGCAATGTTTGTAGCTCAGCCTTCATAAGTTTAGTTAGGACTGGAAAGTCATTTCTCCTCCATCACTTAAGAGTGAAGTTTGTCTGAGCACCGAAGTTTGGCCTTAAAGTTTTCTCAGGGTTGCCTTTCAATCTCAAGTCACCTGTATAGCAAACACACCAGAAGAACACAGGTCTCTTTGTGTTCTTAACACAAAATACGTTTCTTCTGTTGTAGTTCCTGAATTTGTAGTCTGTTTCATTAGCAATGTATTTCATAAGGTTTGGCACCGCTCAGCTATTTTATCTGGTAATAGCTTTTTTTGTCTTATTTTACAATGGCCCCTCACAATGATATTCTTCCATTGTGGCACCTTTGTGACCTTAGCCAGAGAAATTGAAGGGGTGGACCTAGAGACCTTTCCACTCGGTTGGGAAGCTATACTATTGCTTCCTAGACAAGGTGACAGGCACAGAGGTGAGCTGCCACCAGAGAAACTGATTTCTGGCAAAGCATGTGAGAATTCAGGATAATCATAGAATCATAGAATCATAGAATAGTTAGGGTTGGAAAGGACCTTACAATCATCTAGTTCCAACCCCCCTGCCATGAGCAGGGACACCACACACTAAACTATGTCACCCAAGGCTCTGTCCAGCCTGGCCTTGAACACCTCCAGGGTTGGAGCATTCACAACTTCCTTGGGCAACCTATTCCAGTGCCTCACCACTCTCACTGTGAAGAACTTCTTCCTTATATCTAACTTAAACTTCCCCTGTTGAAGTTTGAAGCCATTACCCCTTGTCCTACCACTAGAGTCCCTAATGAAGAGTCCCTCCCCAGCATCCTTGTAGGCCCCCTTCAGATATTGGAAGCTGCTCTGAGGTCTCCATGCAGCCTTCTCATCTCCAGGCTGAACAGCCCCAACTTTCTCAGCCTCTCTTCATACGGGAGGTGCTCCAGTCCTCTTATCATCCTCGTGGCCTCCTCTGGACTTGCTCCAACAGCTCCATGTGCTACTGATGTTGAGGACACCAGAACTGTACACAATACTCCAAGTGAGGTCTCACGAGAGCAGAGTAGAGGGGCAGGATCACCTCCTTTGACCTGCTGGTAAATCAAAGTCTACTCGCTTACCTATGCAAAAGTATTAAAAATGTAGAGCTGAAGGGATACAGCTAAGTGCATTCTTGAGCTGAATTTTAGTAATGATCATGACAAAGAATCCATGTACTGAATAGCATCTTTTAGAAGAGCAAGCAACTTATTTCTTCTTTCATGCTATTCAGGACCTTAGGATCAAAAGACCTTACAAGTAGTTGACATAAATCAGGCATAATGCTGTATTTGATGAAGATTAACTTGGGTTTTGCTTTCTGGGCCTTTTTAATTCTCTTCAACTAGGCACAAATGCACAGAAGATGGATATGGAGAAATCTGTCCTGTACAAAGGCCACGATTTCTCCTCTTTAGCTATCACACACAGCATTAACATATTGCTGGCTTTCAGGAGCCTTCAAATGTCCAGTCTGAAGTTGCAGACTTGTGGTACAATGAAACATGTTTGTGAGAGTATCTTGGAACAAGAGGTATTTTTATCCAAAACCAGATACAATGAAGAACATTATTTCTGGTGGAAACGTGCAAGTGTTTCTAAGCCCAGTCTATGTACACGTCTATTCACTTCCCCTCCCTATTTGAAAAGGTGGCAGTGCTGTTTTAGATCTGTTTCTGTGGAATGGGTTTATTTGCCTAAAAGCCAAATCTCATTAAAATCTCACATAAAATCAAACCTCCAGCCTCTCCCATGGGCTCGCAAAACAAAGTTCAAACCATCCCAAGGCAACTTGCACAACTGCTGATATCAACAGTTTTATGCAGTGCTGACCTTGAGACCCATTGCTGTTGTGGGGAGAGGGAAATACTGTTTGACTATCAAGATAATCAGTAAAGCTGTTAGGTATGGTCTTCACCGGGCTCCTTTGGTCCCTAATTGAGGACTGCAGTGAGCTCGTACAAGTAGCAAAGGCTGGTTTCTGCAGAGCTGGTTGCAACTGAAGTGCCTGGGATCATGGAGGCAAAAGAGGAAAGGTTAAAGTGAGGCAGCAGCATGGGTACCGTAGGGTGATGGTGAGAACAGTTGGCACAAACATAAGAAATGACCCAGTGTTGTTCACCAAGAAATGAAATGTGGGATTCCCGCTGATGTCCCCGCAGCTGGGGGGTCCTCAATTGAAGTCACCAGTGATGCGAGAGCTCTTCTCTGTTGCATCCCTTTGACCTTCCCATGGCAGAAATAACTGAGCCAGCCCCGTTATCCTTGAGATGGCCTTAGTGTGTGCAAAAGAGCTCTTAAAAAGTCTGGACCTCTGATTCCTGGCATTATGTAGGTTTGGTGGTACCCATTCTCTTAGGCAGTAAAACAGGACCCATAGGTCTGCCCTAAGTGCCGAGCTGGTGTCTCCAAACACCCAAATTAAATCTGTGTGTTGGGTTGCTGCTTTGCAGAGGAGAATGACACCGCTCAGATAAAAGGGCTTCCTCCTGGCAGAGTGAAAACCCCCTTTCTGTTGTCCATGGTTGATTGGTCACAAACGGGGGCCAGAAACAGCCGTGCAAAAATGGCTTTCAGAGTGTGCCAATGGGAGGACCATAAATTGCGTGAATAAAAATGCACTTTCCCAGAGCCAAAGTCATCACTTCCCATCACTTCCCAGAACGAATACTGTCTGCTGTATTTATTAGGTGGGACTGTGTATAGGCAGTTGCTCTAAGTGTGTTTGTTTTGAAGTCACCAGTTGTTCAGTAATCTCAGGCACCTCTGGGAGATTTAACTCAGATAGAGGTTTAGGCTGGAGGTCATGGGGTCACTGGTATTAAGATAGAGAGAAGGAAAGGAAACAGCATTGTTTTTGTGGCATTATCAGAACAGTAAGGAAAAATAAATTCAGGTTTTAAGATGGCTTTAACCTGACTCTGAAGGAAATGGTCTGCAAATCCAGCCAACGAGCAGACAACTGCGATGAGGCCCCACTTCTCTTCAAGTTTGCTTTGAGCCGTCTGGTGGTTATGGCTTGATTAAACAAGACTTCTCTAGAAATCTGTTTTGAGTGGTTCCAGTTTTTCTTTAGCGTATTTTTGTTTCTATCATTAACTTCCTCTCTAAAATAAAATCTCTTTAGTTGCTTTTTGGGCAGTAGTTTGAACCCAGCAATATGCTCCCTGCAGGATCAGGTGCAGTAGCAGCATCACCTCTAGATCCAAAGCCACTCAGAGACAGAGATCAGAGGCGTGAGTGTCCTGACACTAATGAAATCTGGAGTCCAGTTTGTGTGGGTCCGTCTACTGCTGTAAACTCAAATAATTCATTCTCTCTCCTGTGTAGTCTTAGAATCACAGAATCATAGAATAGTAATTATATATGTAGATAATTGTATATATATAAAATTCTAATTCTATATATAATTTTTATATAATTATATATATAATTC
>NW_009934543.1:0-21380 GCF_000696875.1 Nestor notabilis
CCTCCCGCACGGTTCGTTGTCCGCACGCGGAGCAGCCGCCATCTGGCACCCAGGGCAGCAGAGCCTGGGGGGGATAAGGAGGGTGACGTTTCCCACGGTCCCCGGTGTGGGTCTCCTTGCAGACATGGTGGCGCAAGCGCAGGAGCTCTCCCGTAAGCCCCACGTTGTCATCGCTACGCCCGGCAGGCTGGCAGATCACCTCCGCAGCTCCAACACCTTCAGCCTGAAGAAGCTCAAGTTCTTGGTAAGGCAGTTTGCGGGCAGGGTTTCTGTGCTTTGCAGGCTTGTGCCTTCTCAGCTGTATGTGGGGAGGAGCTCAGGGGTTTGGGCGCTGCCTCCGGCTGTTGGAGCAGGGCTGTGCTGACTTCACTGCAGACCTGGAGGTGATCCTGGAGGCCGTCCCAGCACGCAGACAGACGCTGCTGTTCAGTGCCACGCTCACCGACACGCTGAAGGAGCTGAAGAGCCTGGCTGCCAACAGACCCTTCTTCTGGGAGGCCGTGTCCGAGTAAGTCTTCAGCCTCGCTGCTGCGCGGACCCAGAATCCTGTTTCCTCTCTGCTGCCTTGTCTCCTCAGTGCCCCTCGTGTTCCATCCTCACTTGCCCAACCGCTGCTGCTGGTGCTTCCCCTCCAGGGTGCGGACGGTGGAGGAGCTGGACCAGCGGTACCTGCTCGTACCCGAGGCGGTGAAGGACGCGTATCTCGTCCACTTGGTCCAGACCTTCCAGGACGAGCACGAGGACTGGTCTATCATTATCTTCACTAAAACCTGCAAGTGAGTGGCCTTGTTCCTTGTGAGCACTCTCAATGTGGACATTTCTCTTTGAGACTCCAAGCCTGTGCTGTGCTGGGCGTTAGGCTGGGATGGTGTTTGCTTCCATAGTCTGTTTGGTAGAGAAACACTTTTTCCTTTGAGCAGTCTGGGGCTGAAGCACCACCCAGACAAGTAGCGTGCCAGAAGGTCAAGCTGCTTTACCTCCCTGCGTTTTCTTTTCCTCCTGCTGATGGATACTGGGAAAGGGATGGGGCAAATGGCCCTGTCTGCATCCCAGTGCTGCTGCTCCCTTCCTTTGGGTGGTCCAGGTGACTGGGATGGAGCCCTGGAGCTGGTGACAATCCCCTGAGTGCAAGGGGAAACCAGTCACACTCCCCGGGGTGAGCGGGTGTGGAGTGGGGGTCCTCTTCCCTACCTCTGTCACAGTGCTGCAACATCTGACTGTGGTGGCAATTTGTGTGAGGGCTTCTGAAGGAGCCCAGCTCTGTCCTGCTCCAGCAGCTCCACATTTCCCTGGGACGTTCTGATTCTTTTACTTGTTTTTCCTTCAAGGGACTGCCAGGTCCTGAACATGATGCTCAGGAAATACAACTTCCCTTCTGTAGCTCTGCATTCCATGATGAAACAGGTGGGTGGTGGACAGATCTGGGAGAGGGATGTTCAAGTCCTCCTGGGTCACAGTGTCCCTCATGCGGACTCTTCTCTTTACAGCGGCAGCGATTTGCGGCTTTAGCAAAGTTCAAGTCCAGCATCTTCAAGATTCTCATTGCCACTGACGTTGCTGCCAGGTAAGGGAAAACCACGGTCCCTGTTGCCAGAGGTCTTAAGCCTGCTTTTTAAGTGCCAGAACTACTGTGGAGGTTTGCCTGGGGTTAGCACGTGGAGAGCTGTAAAATCCCCCGCTTGGGTAGGACAGGGTTGTAGGAAATCTCTGAGCTGTGTGTTGGAGCCTACTCGTGGGCACAGTAGCTCTGATCCTGGCTGGTTTTGCTGCAGTGGGGAGGTGTGTTCTAGCAGGAGAATGATTTCTGTGAGGCTCAGTATGATCTCTGAGTCTAGGAGGGAACAGTGGGCTCTGAGGTGGTGCTGTGTTCTGTTACTGTTGCAGAGCTGCATGAGGAGTTTGTCCTAGAACGAGCCAGGAAAGATGACATCCATGAGAATATGGGGCTCGGGGAGAGAGCAGAGGACAGGAATTCAAACTGCCTGTGTTAAAACAGCCTTTCCCCACTTCTGTTCTCCTCCCGTGCTGCAGAGGTTTGGACATTCCTGCAGTCCAGGTTGTCATCAACCACAACACTCCTGGCCTGCCCAAGATCTACATCCACCGTGTTGGCCGGACAGCCCGTGCAGGTGAGGAGGGAAAGCTGAGTGCCCTTTGCTGCCTGAAACTGGGCTCCCAGTGCTGGGCTGAGCCTGCACCGGCTGCAGGAGGCAGCCGTGCAGCAGCAGTGCAGTCTGGTCAGTCAGTGCCAGGTCTGCTCCGAGCCCTGGCTCAGCATCCTGCCTTAGCGCTGCGGTGCTGGCTGGTGGCTGCTCTGCACTGGTAGCCAGCTGAATTTGCAGAGCAAATAGAGACCCTTCTGAGTGCCCCATGAGCAGACTGTGCCAGGGCAGACTCCTGGGGATGGTGGAATTTGGCATGGGTTAGGCTTCATCTCCCCCTGCTCACCTGTTCTTATCTCACTGTGTTTGCACTGTGCAGGTCGGAAAGGAATGGCCATCACCCTGGTGACACAGTACGACATCCACCTCGTGCATGCTATAGAGGAAGAAATCAGTAAGTAGAGCACCATTAGTGCTCCTAAAATTTGGGATTGGGTATGTTCCTTTGTGCTCACGGTGCTTGCAGCGCTGATTTCATCTGTGCAGAATGATCCAGAGCATCAGTGTGAAAATAGTTTCTCTTCCCTGTGTGGCTAAGGCTGGGAAAAGAGCAGGAGCATCACCTTTGATTCTGCTCTTGAGTGTGTCAGGCACGAATAGGTTTGTCTTCCTGCTGTTCCTAGTGGAGGAAAAACAGTGGCTGGACTTTCTCTGTAACCTTGTTATTAAAGCAGCCAGCTTCTTCCTTCCTCCCTTGCTACTGTGAATGTTGATGTGGACAAAAAGGATCCATGCTTTTCGTAGCTTCAGGCTCCATAGTTCTCGAGGAAGGAGACCTAATAAATGCAACACCTTGTGCCATGGGAAACTGTAGGCAGAGGGAAGGATGTGATCCTTTGTTGTAAGGCTGAAGAAGTCAGTGATCATAGTGTGTGCCAACAATCCCACCAATAATCAGTGCAGCTAGAGTGGGTTTTTTCCTAGTTGGATTTTGTACCCAACCATGGTCTGTAATGTCTCACCCTGATCCAGAGCTGAAGCTGCAGGAGTTCTCTGTGGAGGAGAGGTCTGTGCTCGACATCCTCACCCAAGTGAACGTCACCAGGAGGGAGTGTGAAATAGTAAGTGTGCAAACATGAAGCTCCTGTGTTCAGAGGACTGGAGAGCTTGGGCAGCCGGGAGATTCATCACAGCCTAACGTGGGGCTCTGGCTTTGCAGCTTTGCTCTTGAGCACATAACTAAGAGTTGGTGTTCCTTTTTCTAGTGGAAGCACTTGGCTGTGTGCACGTGGGGGGTTGTTTTAGTTATTTTCCCTAAGTTGGGTCTATTATTGTACATTTTTGCAGCATTTTTGTGCTGCTGAGTGCTGAGGCTGGTGCTTTGGGGGCTGCCAGATGTGTGCACAGCAGCAAGGTGCTGCTCACCCTGCACAGCTCCATGGCAGATTTGGTGCTTGGTTACTGATCGCCCTCCTGTGTTTGTGCTTTGACAGGAACTGGAGGGAATGGACTTTGATGAGAAGAAAGAAATAAATAAGCGGAAACAAATGATCCTTGAGGGGAAGGTGAGAGTTGCTGCTGTATAAACTGCTGTGCTCAGTAGCTGGGACACTACTCTGGATGGGAGTTCCTCCCTCACTGCTGTGGTGTCTCTGCCTCACCTTCAGGGTGGTGAAGCTTTATCTTAAAAAGTGACTGATACTAAAAAGTGCACTGGAGTCGTGTCAGACTTGTGCAGCCTACTTGGTCATGGGCTTCTAGGAGAGGCAAAGGGGCTGGCACTGTCCCTGGGCATGTCACCGTGTCCTGGCATTTGCCATTGCAGGATCCAGATCTGGAGGCCAAAAGGAAGGCAGAGCTAGCCAAGATCAGGAAGAAGAACAAGCAGTGCCGTGAGAAGGTGCAGCAGGTCCTGCAGAAGAGGAAGCAGCTGCAGCTGAAGAGGAAACTGCAGAAGAAGATGGAGCGGCGGAACAGGCACTTGAAGGAAGAACAGCCCTCCGCCTGACTCGCTTGGCTTAGACTGCCCTGATGTTGCTGCTGCTTTGGGAATACTGGGACCTAATGTGTTTTAATGTGGACACTTCTGACCTGATACTGTTGGGAAGGTGGGAGAGGGGAGAAGAGATGCCTCGAGAAACCACCTTGTTGGTTTCCCTTCCTGCACAACGCTGCTGGCTTGGGCCTCCCCGGCAGGCTGGGTCTCTGCTGGAAGAGTGTCCCGCAAGAGCAGGTTTCCTTCCTCCACCAGAGATGAGGCCAGACCTGAGCTCTTGGTGACGTGAAGGGAAATAAAGCTCCTCTGTCTCTTCCCCCTCCATTCAGTCCCTGAAAAAAGGTCCTTGCCACTCACACTGTTTATATCAACAGATTCTCCCCTGAGCCAGAGTCTAAAAATACTGCGACAAACGAGCTCAGCCCCTGCCTGTGCCACAGCCTAGAGTTTTCCAAGAGGAAAATTCCTGGAGCACAGGGAGAGGTTGTACTGTAGGGCTGGTCCTGGGGTCTTCTTGGGGTAATTCTGCTTTATACATCAAAGTGACCAGGTTGCTCCAAGCCCCTGTGTCCAACCTGGCCTTGAACACTGCCAGGGATGGGGCAGCCACAGCTTCTCTGGGCACCCTGTGCCAGCGCCTCAGCACCCTCACAGGGAAGAACTTCTGCCCAAGAGCTCATCTCAGTGTCCCCTCTGGCAGATTAAAGCCATTCCCCTTGTCCTGTCCCTCCATCCCTTGTCCAAAGCCCCTCTCCAGGTTTCCTGGAGCCCGTTTAGGCACTGGAGCTGCTCTAAGGTCTCCGCTTCAGGAGCCTTCTCTTCTCCAGCTGCCCCAGCCCAGCTCTCTCAGCCTGGCTCCAGCCCGCAGAGCATCTTTGTGGCCCTTTTTCTGGTCTGCTCTGTAGGTTTCCCTGTGTAATTTCCATCACGTGTTTGGAACAGGAGCTTGGTTGGGCTAGAGGGGGCAGAGCTCTCCTAAGAAACGGTTGTGATTCCCTAAGGAGGCAGAACTTGCAGTCTGAGAGTAGCTCAGACCAACCCTGTTCTGATGTCAGGTTTGATCCTTGGTGCCGCCTTTAACATTTAGAGCTTCCTCTGGCTTGAGACTGAAGATCTGCTATTCCTGTCTCTGGCTTACAAAAATAGTCTCTATGCTCAGTGCCCAAAGAAATACTTATTGCAGCAAGTGAGCGGCTGTTTGACTTCCCCGAACACAGAGGGGAGCTGTGGGACCTCAGGGGAGGGCAGCAGCCCTGCTGTGGGCAAACGGCATGGAGAGAACCTGGGGTTTATGTCAAGAGATGAGTGGGGTAAGGATTGAGCTTCCTGTGGGTGTTACATCCCTCAGTCCCTTCATGCAACCTGAGCGCAGCTCCTTCGCCTGGCTCCAGCACGGGCACGGTGAGGCCCTGCAGAGGAAAGCTGGTGTTTCCCTGGGGAAACTCCTGCAGCCGGGCACTGCAGGGCCTCCTGGTGCCTTCAGGCCACGCAGGGTGCGGTGCTGGCGTTCCTGGGGGTCCATCTACCTGAGGGGCAGGAGGAACCCGGGGGGTTCCTTTGTCCTTCCTGGGTGCCCTCTGGGCAGGAAAGGCACCCGCTTAGAGCACGGCTCCCTGTCACCAGTGGCAGCTGCTGCTGCAGCAGCAAATAGGTTTGTATCAGGCCCATGCTTTGTGAATGCTAAAAGGTGCCACAGCCTTGTGCATGCTGATGTGTGGGGCAAGCCTGTTAGGTGCAGGTTAACAAAGACACCCTCCCTGGCCCAGGCTGCTCCTGCCTTCCTGCGCCCTCCCTCCTGCAGACACTCGTTAACCTGCTGCCTGGAGCCTCTGCTTCCTCCTGGCGGGGGTTTGTCCGTTTGTCTCCTTCCAGATGTGACACACGAGCTTTGATCAAGGCTCTTGTCTTGAAGCTTTATTCAAAATTCCTTTTAACACCTCTTGTCTTTGAGCAGCCTTCTCCGGGAGGGAGGGACACATGCGGGAAAGCGCTTTCTGTAGTGCTGACGAGACATTCTGGCTTCAGAGAATCAGTTTTGGGAGTGGCCAAGTAGAAAAAGAGGTTGCTGCACTAGCTGGGATGTGGAAAAATGCCTTCAACTCCCAGATGAGGAATTTCCATCTTTCCCAGGGCAAAAGGCTGTTGGGGGATGTTTCTGTACCTGCTGTCAGTACTGCCCCCCAGGCAGGCTATTGCATCGTGGGGTTTCTAGGCGTTGCCATAAACCTTTGGGATCTTCTGGGAATAGAAGGATTTCCTTCTCGTCACAGCCTGGATTGGAGCTGTAAACTCCCCCTCCTGCCTGTGGCTCTGCCAGTGCCCTGAGCCCCCGTCCCAGGGCTCTCCTCCCAGCTCCCTGCAGTTGCTTTGTTGAACCTTCACCTTCGCTGCTGCACCTCAAAGCTCTTCCCTGCCAGGTTTTGCTGATTAAACTCCTTGTCTCTGGCACACCCTCATTTAGGGCTTGACTGCAGCTGCCCAGACATGTGTCTTCACTCCGGGTATGACACGCCTGACACAACTCCTAGATCCTCCCTGCCAGCAACAGGAGCCCAAAAACGGGACAGAGGGAAGGAATACCTGGATTCTTCTTTCTTCTCTCGTGTGCTAAGGAAACCTCCCCGCTGGCTCTGTTTAATGCACTCCCTGCAGCAGCGCTGTCTCCTGGGAACACATCCTGCATGACTCGCTTTGGATTCCTGTCACTTCTGGGAGGGAGAGCAGTTGTCAAGGAGCAGCAGACTCTGCTCTGCCCTGGCAGAGACGCTGTGAGCACAGCACCAGCCCGTTGCAGTGGCTCATCCCCATCCCTTCAACTCGGCGCAGCTCTTCCCATTATCATTCTTGTATTCCCAAGCCCAAACACCACAAGCTGTGCTGCTCCCACACTGAGACCACAGGGGAGGTGGCATTCATGCCACCAATCTCTAGGCCCAGACACTGTTTGCATCTACACATAACAGGGTCTGGACATCAATATCTCTGTCTATCTGTAAGGCTACAGTGAAATGTTTCCTGTGAGCTGCCTGCTGGGACTTGAAACCCTGTTAGCCCAGCATCGGTTGAAACAGAAGGCAGAGACTATGCACAGCATCCTTCTTGTTCTACCAGGTCTTGGGGAAAATAAGCTAGCAGCACGGTGAGGAGCTGCCCTGCTCTCCCTGGAGCACAGTGTCACACGTGTATAGCCTGCAGGATGGGGTACATGAGAAATGGGTGACAATTCACTTCTGTGGCAGCCTACACAAGCCCCAGTGAACTACAAAGGTGCCACGTGCCCTGGAATAGCTGGTGCTGCAGACTGCAGCCCCCCTCCCTGCACGCCACGGGGACAGAGGTGATGCTGTGGGGACAGGGGTGGTACCAGCCTCCTGCCCCTTTCCACCTGGCAACTTCCTACCACTGCAGTTTACAGCAGCAGCTGAGGAAGTGGAATTTGGTACCTTTGATTCTCCCTTCCCAGGCTGATGTTTAACAGAGCTCAGGGAGCCAAGTGGAAGCAAATGGTGCTTCAGGTGTGAGCTCATGAGTGTGCAAGTGGTGCCCCTTTGGATTACCTGTTGCTAGAGCTGCCACATCTCTTGTGTCTGGAATGTTGCTTCCTCTTAACACAAATGTCTTATTTCCAGTATTATTCCAGCTGCTGCTTGTTTGGTAGGGTGAAGGGGAGCTGCTGGAGGAGGCAGGACCTGGTGCAGAGATGATTAGTGCTGTAGCTCATGTTCTTTTCCCCCGGAGCAGAAACTGCCTTTACACACCACAATCTAGTAACGATAATAACCAGGAATTACTCAGGGAAAGGGAGCTGTGAACCTCGCTGGGTTTGGGGACTTTATTATGTGTTCATGGACATTTTCCAAAGCACACATCTAATTGCCTTCAGTGGTGCACAGGGAAATTGTCTTCCAGTGTGTGCATGGCGGGGGGGGGGGGGCAACTCCCACCTGGGCATGGGGGGGGGGGGGTTGACACTCACAGCCTGTGCTGCCGAGTGGAAACAGCCCATTGCTGAACTAAAAATAACCCATCCCCTGAGCAGCTGCTCCTGCAGCCAGATGCAGGAGCTCAGAAGGGTTAGCTCACCTCCTGTTCACTAATGGTGCTAGTTAATCACTGATTCCCCCCCAAGCTTGATGCTTTGGAGGTTTAAAACAAAGTGCCTGGTTGCTTTCCCTCTTAGCAAGAGGGTGTCCTCACAAACCCACAGACAGCAAAGACAGTCTGTTAAGTAACTTTGATGCGAGGCTGCCTAAGAACCCACCACACGTTACCAGGGGCTCTCCAGTGGCTTTTGGGGAAGAGAAAGATTTTTACCTCTTGTTTAAAAACCACTCAGAGGACTTAGAGCATTAACCAGCCTGGCCTGTGCTAACCTCTTCCTCGCCTGGCTCTCCAGGCACTTGTAGATGTGAGTAATTGGAGTCTAACAGTCCTTCAGGGAGAGTAATTACGTGCTTTATGGAGGAGGAGGAAGAACCAGAGCCCGGCGGGGTGAGGAGGTTGCAGAGTGAGCTGTGGCAGAGCTGGTGGTGGGCTGCCACTCCAGCTCGAGCTCTGGGCTGCATCTGCATTCCTGTCCAGGCTCTACTGGCATCTGTCAGATGGTGTTTGCATTAGACACATCCTTTTTCTGAGGCTCTATTATTGGCATGTCCTGTAATAGCAAAGCTTCATTTCCTCTTGCTGAGCTGGTCAGAAGGACCTCGTCTTGGGCCTGGGTCCAGAGCAGAGAATCTCACCTTGCTGCTGTTCGTTGGAATGTTGTACGAAGAGAGGAAGGTTGAAAGATCTCTTCCTTTCTTCATCCTGCTCTCATATGTGAGCTATTTCCCCATGTTCTCTTTATTAATGTTCTGTCTGGGTTTCTATGAATAATTAAGATCCTAATTTGCCACAAGAATTAGATCTCTCAAGGCACCTGCAATCAGCAGCATTTCTCCTCCAGCAAGGCAGCTGCTGCTATTTAGTTGCTGACAATAACTGTTGCTGTGAGACTGAAGCAAGCTGCAGCCTTGCCACTCAGTGCTGGCTTTTGTGACACAGGATTTTCTCCTTCTGAAGCAAGAGAAGCATAAGCAGGGAAGGAGGGAGGGTTGGAAAGTGCATGGTGGTGATGTGTCGGAGTGCTACTGTTCTGGAACACAGCCGAAATGCTCACTGGAGTGGGGCAGATGGAATCAGTGCTTTGCTGCTGCACTGTCTCATTGCTAACTGCAGGTTTAGGGCATTTGTGGAGATAGCTGGTGATGAATTGGGTTTCATTAGTTTAGATGAGGGGAAGACTGCAATGGAAAGTGCCTCCCAGAACCATCCATCACACTGCCCTGCAGTGCCTCAGTAAGAGACTTTGAACAAATGGCTCAGCACAGGACAGATCTCATCAAAAAGCCACTCTTCAGATTATTCTGGCAAGGAAAAGAATTGCCACGAGTCCCTGTGGGGAGGAATGTGAAGGAAAATTGCCTGTTCCTGGTTCCTGACAATGGAAGAGCAAAGGAGCACAGCCAGGACTGTGAGGAGCTGCTGCCAACGCAGGCAAAGTCCCAGTGGCCTCGGGGTACACAGAGCACAGGGGACAGCCCTGAGCATCCCGCAGGGCCAGGCCAGCTCCAGTGGCAGAGGCCCCGGGGGCTGGCAGCACCGTGGGGTGCACTCACCAGGCAGCTCAGCAGGTTTAATGCACGGGCTTTGCTCCTGCAGAAGTGCTGATTCCACAAGAGGAATCTGCACTGTATTTGCCTGGCTGTAACACTTGCCCCACTTGGGACAGCAAGAGGAGGCTCTAGAGCAGGATCCCTGCACAACCCCTGTCTTCCTGGCACTCAGACACCCTCAACGCTGGTTTCACTCACCATCATGAGATGGAGCTGGGGGGGGCAGGCTGCTCCCACAGGCCCCCGTGTGCAAACAGCCCTGGGCTTTGGCTTCAGATGGGAAATGAGCATAAGCAGCAGCCCAGAACATGCGCTTTTCCACGGCCTGGTTGGTTGGTTGGGCTGGTTTTCCGTGGTGTTTTTTA
This sequence comes from Nestor notabilis, assembly GCF_000696875.1. Taxonomy (NCBI): domain Eukaryota; kingdom Metazoa; phylum Chordata; class Aves; order Psittaciformes; family Psittacidae; genus Nestor; species Nestor notabilis. The sequence goes on from NW_009934543.1 coordinate 10,118, forward strand.
AATGGAGTCTGGCTCTCCACCTGCCTTGAGGAGGTTGAACACTGTGAAACCAGGAGAGCTTCCTGCAGGATGGCAGTGGGAGATCAGCTCCAGATTCCTTCTGTGTGACTTGTTGCATGACTTGCACACCTTCCTACGCTCCACCTCAACTCAGCTGTCTTTGCTGGGGGCCTAGCTGGAGTTCTCCAGTGATGGTAGGTTGTGCTCTGAGGACATTTCAATGCTTAAATAGCACAAGAACAGTTTGTGTCTGCCTCTCCTCCACTGACAGGGCGTCCTGCTGGGATGTGCTGCAGCTTGACTCAGGTTCTGCCTCTCACTGCTTGGGAATGGTCTGAGGTGGCCTCAGGAGAGCTGACTCACCAGGCGTGGTCAGCCCCACCACTGAGACATCACCACAGGCACTGGCCAAGCTGCTGGGCTATGGAATGGTCACTGCCAGAATTTAGGATCCATACCCAGCTCCAGCTTGTGGGTCACAGCCACAGGAGAGGAGCATGAGAGGGCAGTAAGCAGAGAACACAAGGAACTTCTGCTCAACTTCCTTTCTCCCATACTCCCAAATCCCACCCTCCTCCTTCCATAGCCCAGTGACAAATGAAACCAAACACACCTTTCTTGGAGCTGATCTCTATTTCAAAAGAAGGCTGCTCCTGTAGGAATAGAATATGAACACTGGCACGAGGAGGTAAACAAGTCCCTGGAGTCTTTTGCCACCCAGTTACTTCCTTCCCTTCTTAAATACCCTGAAACAAGTATCACTACAGGAGCTCCAGCCCATACAGTTGAGAACACTTCATGCAAACAAAAATCATTAAAATTAAGGGAAAACCAAACGAAAAAGCCCAACCCCAACCCAGAAAAGCCTTTCCCTGGCCATGCAGGTCTGGAAACCTCGCTGTTTCCTCATCACCCCTGGGAAAGGGAAGTGCTTTGCCTGGGCACAATCCAGCAGACTCCCCAGCAGCTCTCCACGGCAGCGGATTCCCAAGGAGCCAGCCCCAGCTCCTGCCCTGACTTGCAGGCAGTGCGTGGGAGCTCTGGGTTCCTCTCCTGGTCACCAGGTGAGTGAAAGGAGAGGCAGTCCCCGAGCTCTGCTGAGGTTCAGCGGGGTGTACTGGGGGGGGGCAGCACTGGCAGGCAGTGCTTGCCAGGACCAGAGCTTCTGCAGACCTGTGAGACATTCCCAGGATTACTCTGCCTTTGCCTAACTTACAGTGCCAAAGAGGGCAAAAAACCCAACACCACAATCCAAATCCATCAACACTCCTGGGAGGTTTCTAACTATTCCTACACAGACACTGCTTCATCATTCAGCACAGGCCTAACATGCTCCTGGGTAACTGTGGGGGCATAGCAGGTGCCGGGGCGGGGGGGGGCATAACTCTTCCTTGCTCAACTCCTATGACTAGAAAACATCTGTGGTAACTCACAAACTTCCCACAGGCTCCTCAGGGCACCGGTCCCAGCATGCTCCCAACGCCTCCTGTTCTCCTTCCATGTGGCCAAGTGTGGCAAGCTGGCACCCGGACCCTTCACAGGGAGCGCTGGGGGCTGACCCTGGGGACTGTTTCCCAATGGAAAAGAAGGGGGGGGGGAAAAAGCAGCCAAGAGCAGCTGTGACTTGCTCCATTTAATTTCAATTAAGTGCAGCCCTGGGAGGCCGGGACTGATGCCAGCAGAGCAGTTTGTTGGCCATCCCCTCAGGGATGTCCCATTTCTCAAATGCCCCTTTCCCAACCAAGCCTCTGCTCTTCTCAGCTTAAAGTTTTAACAAGTCATTAAATCCCACTGTGGTGAACTAGTAAGAGCTTTAAAACCTGCAGTTCTTTCTCCTCTGGAGGACGTGAGTGAACAGTCAAAAGGACACCTGGTCAGGCAAGGACCCTTCTCTGCAGTGGGGACACTGCTACCTCTGGCAGTGTTACTGGATCCTGTTGAAAAGACATGATGTAGTTAGGGCTGGGGAAGAGGAAAAGGAGCAACTATTGCTCTTGGTGTGCCAGAACTGCTGCTCCCTGCCCAGGTGGGAAACACCTGGCAGCTTATTTGCAAAAGGCAAGTGGTTTCCTAAAAACAAACTACTGAAAACCTGCCCAGGCTGCTCAGCCCCTTCCCCCAGAAACCTCCCAACTGTGGGAGACACAGTGTGGCAGCAGGGGGCTGGGGGGGCAGCCCGGGGGCAGCCGCTGTCTCTGGGCCATGCCACAGCCATGGCAGGGTCCAGAGAGGTCTGGCTGTGACTTGTCGATGCTCCCTGAGGAGGATTCAGGAGCTCAGGTGCTCTCTGCCCTCTGTCTGGGTGTTCAGTGGGCAGTAGGTGGCTGTGGCTGGTCTCCACACTGTCCAGGCAGCTGCTGGTATGTTGGCATGTCCAGCCCCAGCAGACCTCGATGTTCTGTGACTGTCCCAGCTCAGGCTCCCCTCCTCTGGAGGTGTCTCCTCTGAGTGTGCTGCTGCTCAATTGCTCTCCACCAGCTTGGCCAGTCCCTGCCGGATCTCACTGAGTTCAAATATCTTCACATCCATGATCTCTGCCACCTTGGTGACCTCATTCTGGATCTTCTCCCTCTCGGCCAGGGTCTCTGCCAGTGTCTGCTCAGCCAGGTGAAGGCGCTGCTCCAGCTCTGCGTTTCGGGCCTCCAGCTCCTGCCCAGGGACATGGGTACAGTGAGGGGGCTGCTCACCCCCCACCCTTACCTGCACCCAAGAGCCGTGCTGCCACCCCAGCACCAGGCTTCCCGCACCCAGAAGTCTGGGGCCCCACCAGCTCTTTCACCAAGGGATCTCCTGTCCCAGGCCACAGCACTGGGCAGGCACACGCACGTGAGCACGTGTTCCCCAAACCCAGGCATGTGCCCACAGTTTGCAAAGCAGCTCTCACAAGCCCTTCATCTCCAGGCCTGACAGCATTTGATATCTGGAGACACCGTTCTGCCATGAAAACCAATGCCTGTGCAAGGGGCTGGGCCCTGCAGCAGATCTCCTTGTCCCGTAGCTCAGAGGTGAACACAGGCAGGCAGTGCCCCCAGAGACCACACAACAGATCCTGCTTCCATCTGTGTCCTTGCCCTGAGGTGCAGAGCAGCTTGCATCCCTCCTGCCAGCCAGGCTGAGCCAGAGCTCTGCTCCCCAGCCAGCCCTGGCCATCCAGCAAGCTAAGAAGGACTTCAGAGAGATGGAGGGTCACAGGACATCACAGATTCTGCTCCAGTCCCATGTCAGGGGCTACTGCAAGAGCTAAAAGGAGAGTAGCTGAAGGCTGGGTTTGCTGTTGCCTGCTGATTGTGCCCCATGTGATTATCTGAGGGACACAGAGAGGGTGGAAGAAGGCAGAGACACTGGCAAGGACCCAGTCCCATCATCCAGAGGCAGACCATAGGCACAGCAGCTCTACAGCGTTCCTCTTTGGCTCAGTAGAAAAATGGGGACAGATCACTCTGCTACAAGTGCAGAGGTGTCCCAGATCTGCCATCCCTACCTGCAGCTTCTGCAGCGTCTCCTCACGCTCGCCCTCTGCTTCCCATCGGCCACACTTCTGGCTTTTTAGCATCTGGATCTCCTAAAACACGAGGAAGAGCTGTCAGACCCACCCCTGTCCCAGTGGGGCCAGCTCCCAGCACTTACCCAGCCAAGTCCCTTCCCTCCCCTCTCACTCAAGCTGTACTGACAAACAGGGTGCTGGTGACTGATGGGCCTCCCAGCTCCAGGCTTTGCTCGCTTTGTGGGGTATTACCTCATCTTTAGCCTTGATCAGTAGTTCCAGCTCCTCCAGGGTTTGGCTCAGCTCTTCCTTGTTGTTCTCGCTGGAGGAATCCTGAGTGCCCTGTGACTCCAGTTCTGCCACCTACATGGAAGCAAGCACAGGGGAAGCATGCTCAGAGATAGAGGAATGTCCTGACACCCCATCACCCTCAGTCACTCTCCGTCATGTTCTGGCTTCCTTGCAAACCCAACCAGGTTACAACAGGGCAGCAGCTCCCACCCTGGGGAGGAGAAAATGATCTTCTTCTGCTCTGCCCAGATCACACAGAGAAACCCCCCCGTGGCAAAGCTCATCCCAGAGACTGTCTCTGCTTTCTCCTGCAGCTTTGCACTTCCAGCAACGTTCACCTGGCTAACATCAAGCACAAGAACCTGCAACCCAAAGTGGGCAGAGCTTGCCAAGGGCAAGGGAGTTGCTGCAGCTCAACCCCAGCGGAGCTGGGAGGAAGGATTTGCCCATTCCTGAAGAATTCAGCCCAGTGGCTGAGCTGATTCATGAAGAGGATTCATGTTTAAAATGCATACACACAACCAAGGTGTCTGCTACACCTCACGCAGGCTCCTGCTGCAGAGCAGAACATCTGTTCTCTGTAGCTCTTCTCCTGTATGACTCCAACACTAAGAACCACCAGTGGGCACAGTGAATCCTGGGGGGTGGCTGTTTCCTGGGGCCTGGCCACACGACAGCCATCGAGTGGAAACAGCTCTCAACGGCTGTAAGTCCTTGCTGGTTTTGAATGAGCTATCTCAAAGTGAAATGGCTTCATGCCTCCTTTCCCAGCCAAACCCCAACTGTCCTAAAGCCCTTTCCCAAGTTCTCCAGTTTTTCCCAACGAACTCAGCCATGTGACTGTCACTCCTCTGCCCAGATGCACACAGGCCTGCACACAGTTGATCTGGGACCTCTCTGACATTGTACAGGTCAAAAGATCCTATTATTCCAACTGAACAAGGGCCTGTTTGTACCAGAGCACCCGGGTTTCATGATGTTGCAGCTAGGATTTGAGCTAATTATAGCAGACAGAGCAACCTTCATCCTTCCTGTCAGCAGCCAGAAGATTGTGTTGATGCCCAGCTAAGGGGGGCATGGACCAGCTGGGAACGACCCCCTGGAAATGTGAAGGAAAGCTGGTCTGCTTTGACTTTGTGCCCTGGTTTCCTCCCATTACCCATGGGGACACACACAGCACAACCCCAACTTGCTCTGCAGAAAACAGGAGCTCTTGTGAGAGCTCCCTAGTTACATGGCCTTATTCCTTGACATGTTTTCCCTGCCAGGCTCATGCAGCATCCTGGATTTCCATCCCATCTCCTGCTGACACTCATGGAAACTGAAGAGAGAATGAGGTCAAGGGCACCATCTGGCTCTGGGACGGGGCTTCCTCTGACCTGCTCTAAAAAGCCCCTCCGGTGCTCACCCGCTGCCGCAGCGTTTCCGTCTCCTCCTGGTAAGCAGCCAACTGCTTCTTCCACTGGTCCACGTTGGCGTTGGCTTCATGGAGAGCAGCCACGAGCTTGTTGTTGTTGTCCTGGAGGCTGAAGAACTCGGCCTCCCACTGGACCTCACTCACAGAACTGTGTGAGAGAACACAGCAAGTGTTCAGGAGAGCACAGGAGAGTCTCAGCATGAAGGGTTCTTCCCCCTGTGCTCACATGCACCAAAACAAAGCTCCTGGAAGTGCGGGGCAGCTCCCAGCTCCTCCAGAGTTTTCTATTCAGCTTTCATACCACTTCCCCAATGTAAATGCTTCTTCCAGCCCTGAATCTGCATCTCTTTACCCCTGGATAATATTTGTATTTGAGGCCCTGTGTGCTGGCTTGCAACTGCAGAAACCACACTGTGAGATTAAGGGGTGTGTACAGCTGCTGTAAAGGAGCTTTGTCATGTGGGACTGTGAATGTGGGGTTTAAATCCTTGTCACATCCGAGTTTGCTTTGACTAAAGCCCTCCCACCCCAGGCTCAGGAGAAGGCAGCAAAGGACACTTGCTTTTGATTTAGAAATCCTCTAAGTGTTCAGCTGGGAGCTAAAGGGGAGCCACAGGGCAGAATCCAGCCAGTCTCTCGAACAGACAAAGAGCGGAAGCAGTGGAGACTTGGCTAGTACCATCAGGGGAATTAACACAAACGTAGCCCTGGGCCAGCTGGAAAAGTGTGAATATCTTCTGGTATCACAAACTACTGATCTGTAGATAACTGGCATCAACTCAGCCCTGCTGTGGGCACAAAGCATTCTTCCCTCGCCGCCTGAACAGCGGATTTCACCTCCAACAGGAATAACTTCCTACTAGAGAAGAGGGGAAATTGGTGCAGTGGAGGGTTAGAGCAGCAGCAGACACGGGGCATTATCCAGCTACCTGAAGTGGCAGCATTGGTTCAAAAGCATTTGGGATGACAGGGACATGCACAAATCCTGCCAGAACAGACAGTTCAGGAGTGAGGAGCAGGGAGCACTTGCGGCAGCCTCACCCTTCAGAGAGCATCTTCTTCAGCCGCTCCTTCTCCGTTGTTACCTCCACATCGGCACTTTGGCTTCGGAATAGTTTATCTTCTCCTGGCCCATTGGAGCTGATGATGGGGCTGGGAAGTACCTGGGGATGAGGAAGAGTGGTTACCACACAGCAGTGAGACCCACAGGTCTCTGCAAACTCACTCCCAGCCCAGGTTCACAGAGCTAGTTCTGAGCCCCCGCGCTCCTGTGGGGAACACTGGCTTTCAGTCCTAACTCTCAGGTGGCGCCGTGCTTGTGTCCACGCCAAGGGGTGACAAAGATCCTCAGGTATGGCTCAGCAGCACCAGTCACGGCCCAGGGCTCTCTCTTGGACAGGTAGGTCAGTGCTCTGCTCTTCCAGCAAGGGCCCTGCTGCCAGGTCCTCCCTTTCCCTGTGTCCATGCCACGCTGGGGCAGCGATCCCAGCACACAGACAGGCTGAGCAGGAGGGCTCACAGCCTGCAGGCACCAGCTCTTCCCCCTCCCAACCTGAGGGACTGAATTCTGTGGCCCTCAGCTTCCCCATGGCAATGCCAGGGTGGCACTGCCTGGAGCCCTGCCCCGTGGCCCTGCACACACTGGAGCTGCTCAAGTGCCTGTTCTGGGGCTTTGCTGAATTCTCAAGAGGATTTTCTTGCTGGTTCTTAGAGCAGTGCAAAGATTTAAACTAAACACAGACTCGCCAGACCTGGGTTCAGTCAAGCCCAGCTTCTGGACCTTGAGTTAAGACACCAGGTGCCATTGGGGTGGTGTGTCTCAGGCTCAAGGGAAGCAAACTCTGCTATTGCTCAGGTGACTCTGGCACCCATTTTCCAAAGGTGTGGGAGAACAATCTCACAGTCTCTGCACCAAAGTATATCCTTGTCTGTGGCTCCAGATTCTTGCACACCTCAGAGCTAGCAGAGACAAACAACTGCCAGCAGAGCAGAGATGAGTATGCAGAAGCCTCACATCCTCCAGCCCCTCCAGAAGACCCTTCCTACATGACCTCCTCTCACAGCAGGGGAACAGCTTGGCACTGACAGGGCAAACTGAGCTATAAAAAGACTCTCTGAGCAACGAGTCTCTGGGCCCTGAAGCAGGGAGCTGTGAGCCCAGGCTGCTGCTGGGGTTCATAGGTAGCCCTCAAATGTCTGTGGTAGAGACAGGCACCTGCTTTGGAGTTGGCTGACACCTATAAATAGAGCCAGACCTGGCCATGACATGTCTTAAACACCAGCTTCATGAAGCCTTCCAGAGAGTGACTGAGAAGTGAGACCTGGAAAACACAACCCTGCCTCATCTTTACCACACAGTGGGGAAACTGAGGCAGGGGAGGGGCAGAAGTTTCCTCTTCTTGTGTGTTGAACCCCTGTGAGTCCAGCCGAAGATGCTGCACAGTTTTGTTGCTTATGTTTCCACAGTGACATACTCTGTGCTGGGGATGCTAAACGGGATGGGGCTTGGCCTAAAAGCTACTAGAGGACAGAAGAGAGCTTCTGTCCTGGGGTTTGCCCAGCTCTGAAAATCTAAAGCCTGAGTAAACTAGTGCAGATGCAGGAAAGGAGGAAGCCTTGATTTAATTTCAGGAGACAGATCTGCTCTTTGCTCACTTGCAAACAGAAACACAATCAATTATTCAAGGATGAAACTCAGATTTGAAGCTCTACTAATGCAGAGGCTGGGAATCAGTGGGAAGGTTGGAGAAGGGATGAGGTGCTGATTTATGTACAGGCTGGAGAAGGCAGGAATTGCAGGACAAGATCTGCACACCCCCATGGCAAGGGACACTGCATGGCCACTGGCTCAGTGTGCTGGCCACTGCGACATGAGACAGGCTGCATGGGAAGAGTGAGGTGAAGGGCACCTTCACCTGACCTCATCCCTTCTGCTGCAAGTTGCCATCGCAGCCCAGAGGAGAGGAACGTGTCCTGTTGTGGCACCTGATGAGCTCTGCTGGTGTAAATGGTTTAAGAGGGAGGATCTCTACTCCCAGGCTCCACCTCCTGGCCAGGGGAGCTGGGAGATGACACCGCAGCTGGCCAGGAATCTGCATCTTGGCTAATTATTACTGACCAGAGTCTTTGGCCATTAACCCGCCCACCAGTAGGCCTAATGACCCACCTATTAAGATGGGGCTTAGAGTTACAGGAGCCAAACCCATATTTGCACCCTCCACTACATTTCCAGTCTCTGCAGAGCCACCACCTCCACCTCCCCCTCCTTTCCCTGCAGGCCAAGGTACTGTTCGCACTCCCTCCTCCTCCTCTGCTGCCACTCCATCTGTACTCAACCCAGAGAACACAGTGTCCTCCAACCTACAGCTCCTCTCCTACTGCCAGCAGTGCTGGGAAATGCAGAATCACCTCTGGAGAGAACCATTCTGGAGGGCAAGTTCACTATCAGCACTGCACTGCTTCACCATGGGAAAAAGCAGGGTAGAGTTCTGCACAGCCCATCCCCTCCCTCCATCCCACTGCTGCTGGAGGTGGTTCAGCTACACAGGGAGAAAGGTACCAAGTGCAACGCACGTGAGAACCATCTGTGATGGGCTTAAGCTTTCTGCCTTGGCCTCCTGGGGAAAAGAGAATGGAATGAGTGGCTGTCAGGCAGCAGTGCTGCCTTAGGGGAGAGTTCCCAAGAGGAGTGTGATTCCTGCTCTCACAGCACAGCTTCTCCTCCACAGCACACACAGAACCAGACGTCTGGCCAGCACTCCTCAGTCACCAGCCCTAAGAGATCACTCTGTCTTTCCATGGACGCCCTGGGCAGCACCACCTCCTGTCAGAGACACTTGGAGGAGAACCCCCAGCAGCCCCAGAAGAATAGATCAAAGTGCCATGTGTCCTCCTTCCTAGGATCTTCAAGCAGGCAACATGCAGTCCTGCATGCCACTTGCCTGCTGCTGTCACCCTGAGCCCAGGGAGAGCCAGCAGCTCTAAATGAAAGAGTAAAAGAAAAAGAACCACAACAAACCCCACCAAACTAAAAAATCCCAGCCAGCACAGCAGGAACCCCCAGCCCAGCATGGCTTCAACAGACATCAAACCGTTTCCATAGTTTCAGTGCCAAAGAGAGAGGGGTGCGAACCTTCCCAGGAGCTCCACTTAAGCACTCATTTCTTAATCTGCTTTATGAGCTCCAGCAGTGACCACAGGGCCACAAGTGCCATCAAAGTGTGAGGCTCCCCCCTCAGTGTCTGGCAAGGAAGCTCTCAGAAAGGGGTGGAAGCCAGAAGCTCCTAGAGGAGAGAAGCACGGCGGCCGTTTCCCCTGGCTGCCATCACTCAGCATTACCTGGTGAGATGTGATGTTCAGGGCAGGGTTGGTCAGCTCTGTTTTATCCTGGGACTTCTCCCTCGCCAAACGAGCGGCTTCCTTCACTTCCTGGAACTTCTCTGCAAACTAGAGGGGAAGGGAAGAGTCACTCCACTGCTCCACCACCACGTGGAACTCACCAGAACCGAGGCCAGGTCCTCCTGCCTTTGCAGCTCCATCCAACATGCTTTTACATTTATCTTCAACTAACAATACAATTCAGTGACTAGCCCCTTCCTGGCCATGGTTCTGGCACTCAGTGGGCTCGGCTAAACAGCAGTGACAGAAATTGAGCCTCAAGTCCTAATTTGATTTGTGATGTTCAAAACCACTCCACAAACTTTAAAGCTCTTCCCACTGTGTTAAAAGCTGATGCAAGATGCAAAGATGCTAGGAACAGCATCACAGCAGGCTCCTAAAGCCTGTTCTCCAGAGCCTTATGTCCCCTTCAGGGCTCCAGGGACACTCCCCCTGCTGGCACCAGCTTTCTGCAGCACCGGCAGCATTACCTGGGAGAGGTGCTGCTCGGAAGCAAAGCCCAGCCCGTACACGGTGTTGGCTCGGCTGTCTGCCCACTGGCCAAACTTCTGGGATGTCTTCGTGAAGGTCATGTTGGGGGTGATGGTGCTGTTGATGATTGCCTGGAGAGAGAAGCAACAATGAGGGTCAGAGAAAACTCCAGCCTACTGCCCTGAGGTGGTGGGGTGGGAGTGATCACTGTCATCCCTGTGTGCTCTAGGAACTAGGGGGGAAAGCTCTGGCTTTTAATCTATTAAACAACAGTTCAGGCTTTTGGTGACCAAAAGTCTTTCTAGTGTGGCTACACGACATGGACAAACCTCAGTCATCTCATCTAGAAAAAGGAAAAAAAGTCTCAGTGTCATCAGCTTTCTCCATTGCTGGAAAAGAAGACAAGAGACAGGGTGTCCCTGGGGACTCCACAACTCCCTGATGTTCTCCATTTGCGTGGCAAGTAAAGCAAAAGGCTTCCATGGCAGTCAGGAGTGGCTGTTATGAAACACTGCTGGTTAGGGCAGCACCAGAGTAAGTTGTCTGGGAAGATTGCTGAGGCCCTGCCAACTGCAGGCCTGCAGGAGGAGGTCAGGAAAACACCTGTCAAGACCAGTTTATGGAGAGTTACTCGTGTTTTGTGGAAGTGACTGCACAGACAACTCCTGAGATGCCCTCAACCTCTGTCATTTCATTATTGCTACAGGGGTTGGGTTTAGCACAGGACAAAGGGTCTCAGGGAAAGCTTGTGCTTTGCATGTGCCAGGGGCGAGAAGAGACTGGAGCTGGGAGAGACAACATCAGACCCACCAGCACAGATTCTCGTGTCTAACCCTAAATACACTTGAGTGTGGCAGCAGTGTTTAACCTTCCATTCCCTGCAGAGGAGATCCTCGAGGGCCTATGCTGAGAACTGACCAACTTGACACCACCCCATCACCAGAACAGGCTGGAGAAGAGCCTGCTGGGACACTGTGTGCTGCTGCCCCCACCTTGGTGCCCCCCACGCTGATGATCCGGTACACGTTGCGTGTGGCATCGTAGAAGTAGGAGACAGTGAGAGCATGTTTGCTGGCAGGGATCCAGTTCCGTTTGGTGGCAGGGTCAATCTGGAAGACGTGGGCCCTGGTGCTGAAGATTGGCTGCTCTCTGCAAGAGAAACAAACAGGGCTGTCAGGGCACAGGGGAGCTGAGCAACAGGG
>NW_009934543.1:21632-28367 GCF_000696875.1 Nestor notabilis
CATAACCCAAATTCTCCAGCATTCCTGTGAGTTGCTTTTCCAAGATCTCTGGACTTCTCTGTGCTCTCCCCAGGAGCTCTCCACGTCCTGGACACCTTCCAAAGCCCATTTTAGAAGCTGGGGGACTGCTGGATGCCCCTGCAAAGTAAAAGCCCATGCCTGTTTATGCCTCCTATTTGACCACCATCCAGGCAGCACAATGACAGCAGCTTTCACTGCACACGAGTGACTCTGGGCTATGAAAATACACTTAGCACATTAACAAAGCTACCAAGGGTGTTTAGGTACAGGTTTTTACCTTCCTCTAGTTTCTGTCCTCTTCTGCAGTCTTCAGCCATTTCCCAAGGCCAAAAGCCTGGTTATTCCAGCAATAACAGGTTATGCCCTCAGGTTAGTAGGTCAAATATGCATGTTCACCCAAGGATAGGCAAGAAACTTGGAAGCAGAAGCACAAACAGGACATCACCACCTTGTGTTTGGAGTATACCTGACAGCCCTCCACAACACAGCTGGTGAGGCAGAGCCATGCTCATGATTAGGGGTTACAGTCTTTTCAGCCAACCTTGAAGCTTTCTTTCACCATCCCTCAGCACCTCAGCAGGCAGCTCCTGGCAACTGCACCAGGTACAGGATTCTTTGGCTGCTGTATTATTTGTACCTCGTATCTCCAAGCCGGAGCTCGAGGGAAATGGATGGATGGATGGGTGGATGATGTGTCTAGGATGTGAGCACAAGCAGCGCCTTCCCTCAGCACAGCTCTTCCTCCCTTGACTCATCTCGGGAAGTGCATCCTGCAGCGAGAGGTCACACTGCAGGATTCAAAGCAAGTCACTTCACAATGAATGCAAGGAAACACTTCACCACACAACGTGCAGCTGCTGCAAGAAAGCTCTGAACTGAGCACTGCCTGGGCTCTGTAAGCAGTAAGACCTGAGCTGAACTAAGGACTTGAACCAGAGGCATCAGGATGTAACTCGAGTGTTTCGGGAGCAGGAAGGAATGTTCCCATGACACAACATCAGGTGCATCGGGGTCTGGGCTTGCCTTTGGTTAAACCCAAGGTACTGGCCATTACCCAAAGCCAGTGAAATGTGAGGTGACTGGGAACACCCCCCGTGGCAGCTGCACACAAGGCACAAGCACAGCCCTGCTCTGTGCAAGCTCCCCAAATCCAGACACTTGTATTTCCTGCCCGTTCCAAGTCCTCACAGCTGCCACGAGCAGCCTTTCCTGTCAATCCACAGTACCTGGTGCTTTCTGAACACAACCCAAAGCTTAGGAAGGAAATCATATCCTCCCTGCTAGCTCTCAGTTTCACACCTTGGTTCCCAGGTTACAGCCCTGACAGATCTCCTGTGGCTGCAGAAGGGTCTAAACCAGCCTCTCTCTGCAGCTTCTCTGCCTGGTTTTATTCAGCCACAGTCTGGTTTTGGAATCAGATTCATGTTTTCCAGGCTCCAGCGACAGATACGAAGTTTCACAGGGATCACAACTTACCCTTTGAGACACAGTAGCTACAGAGTAGGGAAAAACTTAGGTTTCTGCACCTTAACCCCCAAATCCTGGCTAGTGTTGGAAGAACATTACCTAGTTAGTGACATTTGTTAGGAAGGGCAAGACTAGAGGCCAATGGAGTTAGTATGTGTCTCCAGCAGCTTCCTCCTCAGGTCTCCTAGCTGCAGTTTTGCCTCCAAGGGATTCCTTCCAGCTGTTATTCACCACACAGAGCACAAGGCGTTCAACCAGGCAGCATTCAGGGGCTCCCTTTGTCCCAGGCTTGTAGCTTGCAGTGATTCCTCACCACTGAACACGTTTTCTTCCCTGTCCTGGGGGATAAGTGGGTGAGCTGTGTAACTGGAGTAAATCCCCTTGGCAGCAGGCGCTGGCTGCTGGGAGAGGGCCACAGAGGGGCCTGGAATGCTCTTGTGTTTCCAGTCACGCGCCCGTGATGCAGCTCCTCAGAGATGAGCCCTTGCCCGCACGGAGCTATTCCTGTGCTCAGCAGGGCCTGCACCCAGCGCCAGTGGAACCCTCCTGCTGACTGCAGCACCTTTCAGACCAAGTCATGTCCTCTCCATGCACCCTGAGCTCTGACATTCCCGAGATCACCCTCCTCTGCCTGCAGGGATCGGGTCTGCAGCTATACGGAGGATTCCCACCAGGTGTGCTCCCGAGAGCCAGGCATGATCCCAGAGTCCAGCAGGGAGGAACCCCTGTGGCTGCCCTGTGCTGTCTCCCCACGGCATGTGAGAGCTGTGCTACCATTTGCTTTGTAAATGAGGCTCTGCAGTAAACGGTCCCACCCTGCTCTCTCCCATGTCAGCCGAGACTGGGTATCTCAAAAAGAAGTGTAAGAAAGTGAATTTGCATGATGAAAGATGCCTGTAGAAGGGATGGAAAGCCCAGATCTCCAGCCTCTTTAGCAGGTCTGCCTCCAAGCAGGTCAGCTGAGAGTATCTTAATACCTGGAAACCCCCAGTGCCTTCCCACTGATCACTCTAAGCCAGGAGTGGTTCAGGAGGCCACTCACCACAAAAGCCAGTTACTTTCCTTCAGAGCACCAGGAGTGGAAAACAAACTGCCACTGGAAGCCCTGTCAGAGAGGAGAAAAGCCTTCACAGGGTTAGCTTACGCTTTTTGTACTCCCATGGAGCCAACCTGGCCGCTCTCCTGCCAGCACAGCCCCTGGACACGCATGTTCTTTTCCTGGTCCTGGGTACACTGCAAGATGCCCCTCTGATGGTGCTGACGGGAAGGTGCTCTGCTTCTTTGTGCCTTCACACCAGCACTGTGCCTGACGCTCCTCATACCTCTGTTTGTCCCTTACGGCGCTCCCTGGAGCTACCCCACTTCCCGCTGGCTGCGTGAGGTCCATCCTTCCCGTCACAAACATGCAAGCCTCGCAGGCTCTCCCATGGGCCTGCTGCCAGCTCCACCACATGTGCTTTGCTTCCAACAGAGCAAACCGGCACCACCAGCACCAGGGCTTAGCAGCGGCTTCCCCTGCCTGTGCCCGGGAGGGAATCCCGCAGCCGCCTCCTCCAAGGGAAGTAGAATATGCAGGACCTCCTGAAGTGATTGCTCGTGTTTCCCTTCTCCTCACTGCAGCTGGAAGAGCTGCTGCCAACGGGCCTGTCCCTCCTAATGGTGATTGCTTTACGTGGCCTCCTCACAACTACCGGAGCAGCACGCCAGCCTGGCCCCGGGACAGGGCTTTCTAGGAAGCAGTGCCTGAAGCTCCGCAGGTAATGCTCAGGACAGCTTTCTGCTCTGCTTGGGAACAACAAAGAGATGTTTATGTTCCTTTTGCAGTGCTTGTGCAGGGGGAAAAAAGTCTTTCTTTGTTTTAAATCCATCAAATGGTACAAACCGTATCCAGCAAGTACAAGAATGTCATTATGGAGGACAGTGGCCAGCCTGGAAACCTGCCTTTCAGTCCTCACTTGTCTGACAAGGTTAAAGCAAAGCTGCAAAACAAAAGCTCTCCTGGAGCCTAAGTGGAGGAGCACAACAAAAAACCAGAGAGAAAGAGCAGGCAGCAACGCAAACCAAGAGAGGCAAAGCAATAAAGTCTGCAGATGCAGGCACATCTCCAAGAAGTCACTAATGGTTATTGAATGGAAAATGCCTCCTCCAGCAGCAGGGCTTGACACAGCCCAGGAGTGGCTCAGCAAGGTGGGACACAGGCAGGACTGTGCTTCAGAGCAGGGAAAACTCAGGTACTGCCAGCCAGGGCAAAGAAGCATGGGCAGAGCCATGGCTGAGCTTGTTGCAGGCCAAGCTGATGACCTCTTGTTCCCAAACCCACCACAAAGCATATAAAAATAGCCCTAAAGTGCCCAGGATTCAAACTGTCATGTTCCCTCTCCCTTTTCCTCTGTGTTGTAAGTGTTTATGCTGGATACACCACACATCTCTCCATGCTGCCTTTTCTTGTCCTGCTCCCAGCTGGGAGTCCCCATGACTATACAGACACCACAGTGAAAAGGGCACGTGTCAATAAAGCCACTCACATCCCTCAGGGCTGCCCTTGGCAGACAACTGAGAAAAACCCAAGCAAATAACTGAAAGGACAAAGATCTGGCTGAGAGACAGACGTGTTCAGCAAGTGCCTGCTGGCAACTGGAAAGGATTCAGGTCCCATCGCTGCCAGCATCTGCTCCAGCCCAAGGGGGAAGGGCAACATTCAATATCCCATGGCCCACTGATGGCTTAAAAATGACCTGTCCCCAGTGAATGCCCCTATGCAGGCTGCCAGCTACCAGCAAAACCAAGCAGCTAAAACTGAAAAGTAGAGATGATCTAACCAGTCTAATGTGTTCTTCACAGCAGCAAAGCACCTGCCTCCAGGATGCTGCCTGAGTAAAGGCCCAAATGTCTCCTCTTGTGGCTCTTCCTGATGGAGAACCTGGAAGAAGGTCACAGGGTGCTTGGGGAGGACACATGAATACAGGGTATGGATCAGTCATTTCCCATTTGCTCTCTCTGGAGTCTCTGCTCCGTGGTCATTAAGACAGTGTGTAAAACTGCATGCTGGTCTCAGTTCCATCTTGGTTCTTGTATTATTTCCCTCTCTACAGCATCCAAATGGATTTCTTAATAAATAGCTGCTTATTTCCCCCTTGCCAGGAGAGCAAATCGCTGTTTGTCCTCTTAATGGATGGTCTCAGCAGAGTAGCAATGAACTGAGCAGGCCAAAGGGACTGCTCACCAAGGCTGGAGGAGGGACCCTGTCAGCTCAGGACACACTGAGACCCTGGAGGAGCAGCACACCCTGCAAGCACTGCCCCATGCCAAGGGGGTACAGATGGCATCAATTCAGCCCTGCACCAGCACCACATTTTACCTAGCAGGGGAACAGCAGGCATAAAAGGTGCCAAGGTCTGGAGAAGACCAAACCCAGCAGTGCCCCCTCTGTGCTGTGTAATCTGAACACATATGTCACTGCAGGCACGAGCTGTCCTCACGTGTCCTGTCGGGATGTGGGCTCTACCCTCCTCTTTATAGCACAGGGGCCTCTTCCTAAGTGGGATCTCCTAAATGAACCCAATGCTGCTCATGCAATGGGGAGAATGCAGCAGGAAGGGAGACGAGCCACCATCCAGAGAGGCCTCTCCAGAGAGGGCTTGCACATCTCCTGCTCAGGAGACAGCACCAGGAGCATCCCGTGACACACCCGGATCGTCTGGCTCAGTACATACACAGCCCAGCTCGCCCACCTTGCCGCAGAGCCCGTCCTGCACACACATATATCTACACACTGAGCAAACCCTTTCAATCCCTCTGCTGGGGATGTGTTTAACAGGATTGCAGAGAGTCCCCCTCTAAGCCTCACCAGAAACATACTCGCAAGCCTGCAAACAAGTCTAACAGCAGAACAGAAGTGAAAAGGTGAAGGAGTTTTTGGCTGAAGCTGCAGGAGGAAGAGGCAGAGCTGGGCAGGGTGTTCCCAGTGCACCCTCCAGCCTCCTGCCACAATCCTACAAAGAAATGTATCCTGTTGTAAGGAACAGCGCAGGATAGAGGAATGGACAGAGACACTTCGAAAGAGCTGTCAGCAAAGCATTTATCTCTCTGTCTAAACCAGCACCGTGGCAGCTCCAGTGTGTTTTCATTGCAGGCTCGCTCCTTGACCCACCCCAACTTCAGCTGCCTGTTGGGGTCTTTACACCCCAGAGAAACCGTGTTTTACTGCTCTTGCTTTCTCAAGGTATTTCCAATGCAAATAGCATCTCTTTGGTAAAATCCTGTTTGACAGTTCCAGGTTCACTCTCTCTTCAGCAGGTTCCTAAACCTAAAGGCAACTGCTAAACCACAACAGGGAGAGGAAGAAACCACAGGTTCACTGTTTGCACCCAGGGATGGCTTCTACACAGGGTGTGGGGAGGGGGCTCTTTGTGGTTGCACCTTTGCATTTGACTTCTGCTTTGTCCTTGTTCTCAGATCTTCTGTGCAATCCAGAAGATTTTTCCCACTGACATCCTCCTATTTCTTTAGTTCTCACAGTCCTGCCTGCCTGAGATGCCCCTTTAGTTAACTGAATTCCTTACCACATCCTGCTCACCTGCCCCCACCCTTTGCTGCTCAACCAGGGAGAAGAAACCTAGCTGCTGTGGAGAGGGAAGCTTTTAGAGCCACCATTCCCCAAATTGATAATAATGTTTCTGTCCTGTTCCAGTTCCTGGGCACAGTGTGTGACAAAAGAGCAGGATCCAAACCTAGACACAAGTGTAGAGTTTTAAGAGTGAGATTTGGTGGGTGAGCCCAAGTTCGAAGCCCTCCAGGGACACAAACAGTGAATAGGTCTGAGGTTTAGAGTAAAGTCTTTGAGCCACTTCAGGCAGCAGCTGGAATGTGCTGGGGAGGCTGAGCTTGGTCTGCATGTGCCTCCGTGCTCCTGAATGGGGTTCAGGCAAGGGCATCCCTGGCAAGTCCATGTGCTGGTCCCAGCCTGCAGCTCCTCACTCACTGCAGCTTCTCTTTGCAGGGATATTCATTTACTTGTCAGAGAAAGGAGCCTCTCTGCACTTGGATGCAGAGAGGATAATCACTCCAAACACTGTGCTCTGCACACAGGCAGCCTGTGGTTCCCCTCCATCTACAAACCAAGCCAAAAAGGCCTTGCAAGAAATGGGACCAGAATCAAAGCAGCAGAATCATTTGGTTCTGTGGCTGATGGGCAGAAGAGTTCTGAGCCCCTCGGGCAGGGAAGGGTTTTGGGGTGCAATGTTCCTG
>NW_009934543.1:28398-28708 GCF_000696875.1 Nestor notabilis
CTGCACAGACCTAGGAATGTATTTTTGCCCTGTGGCCGGGCTCAATGTGCAGCCACAATGAGAGACCCCCCAAAAAGAGTCTGTCTTCTGCTAAAGGCCATTGCCAGCCCCAGCAGGAGTTCAGGATCTCGCAGCTGCTGTGCTGGGAACGTCCAAATTCTCACTGCCCCAAAGTCCTTTCTCTGTGCAAGGTTTCCAGGGTGGGTGCTCACAGAGGTACGTACGTGGGAACATGTGAGCAGGGAGTGCTGTGCTGGGCCTGGCAGGCAGCCCGTGGCCATGCTGAGTCAGCAGGGAGCCCGTGCTGGTG
>NW_009934544.1:0-291 GCF_000696875.1 Nestor notabilis
TCATGGACTGGATGAATTCAGCAACTTTATAAAGATTGGTCCATGGACTAAGGAATGACATCTCCCTCTTTGGGTGTAAGTGTGTGTGAAACAAAAGCGATGGTATATTGAAAAATGTGGGATCTGAGCATGACGCGAATGGTATGGAGTAAGGGGTGGATACTGTGCTGGGTTCAGCTCCAGCAGTCATTTCTCTCCTCCTTAGTAGCTGGTGCAGGGCTGTGGTTTTGACTTTCAGCCTGGGAACAACGCTGATAACACCGATGGTTTTAGTTGTTGCTCAGTGATGTT
>NW_009934544.1:493-11815 GCF_000696875.1 Nestor notabilis
GGGTGGTGAGCAGTTGTGTCCTTTTCCCTTGTTATTTCCCTTATCATTATTACTGGTAGCAGCAGTGGTTTGTATTATACCTTAGTTACTGGAGTGCTCTTATCTCAACCTGTGGGAGTTACATTCTTTTGATTCTTCTCCCCATCCCTCCAGGAGCGGCGGAAAGAAGAAGGAGGGGAGTGAGCAAATGGCTGCGTGGTTCCGAGTTACCAGCTGCGCTTAACTTGAATTCTCCTTTCTGTATGAAGTTTTGAGAAGTTAAGAACTTTTAAGTCAGAAAAGCTTTTAGGCAATACTAATAAGTTTGAAATTAAATAGTGCTGACTTTAATTTTTAGCCAACCCAAGTAAAACTTTGATTTCACCAGGCAAGTTGAAGGGACAAGCAGCATGTTTTGCTTCAGACATTTTCTAACTTTTCTTTTTTATATTCCTATGTAGAAATACAGAATTGCCAAATATTTTATTAGAAAACTATCAGAATGTTTGATTTAGCAATAAACTAAATTACAATTTTTTCTTGATTTTCGCCCCCCATCTCATATTAGACTCTTGATGTTTTCACATGGTCCCAAACCTACAAATTCAGGCATAGTCAAGTGCCTATAACTTTCATTTGCCAAATACTGGCAGTGGGGTTTACTCATTTATTTAGTGATATAATAGTGGTTAGGACATATTCTTGACAGTGGGAGCTTTGAATTTTTATCATTGATTTCATATTTTCTCCAATGAATCTATAATGCCAAATGCATGTACAAACATAGGAATACATGGTAGAATCAAAGCTTCTCCTTTCAGGTTAGCTGTAAGTCCCAATACAATGGGCACCTCCTGATCTTTGATCCTTATGAGTTTAAGCACTTCCAGGAGCTGATGTCAGCACATAGCTGTGGGTTTCTCATTTATGTCTTAGACAGGTAAGCCCTTTACCCAGCTGTGCTCTAAATGCCTAGATTGTGTAAAGGTTAAATTCAGCACGGCTGAGAGATAAGGAAGAGGAAAACAACTAGAAGCTGATTCTAGTGGTAGGGTCAGGAAGCATCAGAGCAGGGCCAACTGTGTGCCAATCTCTTTTCTCACGAAACAAGAAACTTGCAGTCATACCAAAATACATGGTGGGAGGAAGAGGAAGAGCTGCTTGCCAAGCCAAATATAAAGAGGCACTGCACCTGCAGTGCCCTGCACCTCTGAGTTTAAGGAGCAGCAGTAGATGGGGGAAAAGCTCAAGTAAGTTTTTCTCTGATGATTTAAGAAATTGTTATTATAGGCCTTTCTCAGAGAGAAGAGCACTACTGGAAGATCACGCTACTGATTGGTGTTTCTTAAGAATAATCACTTTTTTTTCTCATTCTGCTGACATCTTTGATACCATGTCAGCATAAAAGAAGGCACAGCTCATATTTCAAGTAAGTAATTTTTCATTAACAGAGTCATGAATCTTGTGACAAGCAGCACAGGTCTTCAAACTGCCCAAACCACAGCTTCTAACTATCACTTATTCAAGGTACTTTCTTAACTACGGTAGCTTCTGAAAACAAAACCTTAACAGATGACTGAATTTGAAGGTAAGAGATCATAATTGTTTTACGGAATTTGGCCATACAACAGCAATACTATACTCTGAAATCTGCTTTCTGCTCCATTTTATTGTGCTTGGCCTTTTAGCATATGGATTTTGGTGAGATCTTATTGTATATTTAGAAATATGGTGAGGTTACTTAGGTGATTGATAATAAGATATTCTGAAAAATCTCCAAGATTTTCACAAAATTTAATATTTGTGGAAAGTACAAAACCAGAACATCTTTTACCTGAAATATCTTAATGATCTGCAGATTGTGCTAAAAATACCCTCTTCATGAATGCAAATTTAACATAATTCTTCATTTCAGCACACCTAAATTAAAACTTTAAATGACCTGTGGGAGACTGAGTTTTTGTAACAATTTTTTATTCATTGTCTGTTGTGATACCAATTGTGAAAGAACGTCAACTTTAGAGAAGCCACAGATCTCACTGAATTGACCTTCCACTTTACTTGCTGTTGCAGCATCATGAACAGTCATACAGCACAAAAAATCGTGCCTCTAGGAAAGAACCCGATGCATTTTTAAGTCATTGTGGGGAAGCTTGTGTTTCAGTTTTCTGCTATTTTCTGTCTAAACAGGATTAATTTTTTGTTAAACTTTTGCATTAAGCTTGAATTAGATTCAGTCCTTCTCCCCCTCTGTTCCGTTACTCTGTATTACTTTGGCTTTTCTTCCAGAAGAACTTTGGCAGTAAAATGAATGTTTTTAGCACCTGAAATATAATGCAATTACAGTAATTTCCTCAGTTGAGCCCCTGTTTGGTTACCTTTGGGGAAGCTCCGCCAGGTGGGATTGTGACAGGAGTCAGCAGAGTTCTCCATGAGCAGGGAGGGGGCAGAAAGTTCAATGCCTTGGGAAGACTGTTCCCTGTAGTGGCTCTTCAGTATTCACCTTCTTTTGGTCTCCAACTTCAGTGAACGCATGACGGGAGTGTTCAGAGACAGCCCTCCAGTGATGCAGGCAGAGTACAGTGAGGGCAAAGAGCTGGGAGGCAGGAAGGGGAGGAAAGCAGTTGGGCACTTCACTGTGCAGAAAACCCAAAGGTAAATATGGAAAATTTAACTGAGTGTATACATTTGGAGGAATTCCCAAGTCTGGTTCTAATGAACAAGGTCTATATGCACAATGGGGAATATAAGCCACAAGATAATGATTTTTAAATCTGAATTTTTAGTGTATTATGTGTTTGCTTTCTTTGGCTGAAGCTTCTTTTTTATTTTATTTACTACATTGAACCTATGATTGAAATACATGTGTACTATCTAATATGCTGCTTCTCTCACAACATTATTTTAAGGTGAATCTCATTAAAAACCCTCATCCTGAACAGATAAATGAAGCCGTAATGTATTTTTAATGAGGTAAGGTGATTTCTTGCTGTGCAAATGTGCCTAGGCCCTGTAAAAACAGCATTCCCTTTCTACCTAGTAAGGATAATGATGAGTGTTTATCAATGCATCATTGTCCTATTTGCTGCTAAGACTGACCTAGTGAGCTACATATCAGAACTGGGGGCTTCTCTGCCAATAAACAGGTCAGATTGCTGCTCTGAAAGGGCATTGTTTCATTGTTTGAATTATTGTAATTTCATTGGCATAAAATTCCAGAACCTTATTTGAATTCTTTGTTTTTCAGGGAAGTATGGAAAGGACTGAAAAGAGCAAGAATGGTGTTCTCAAAGCACAACATGACAGTGTTTTTAGAAAGAAGGCTGAAAAAATACCAGCTTCTAAGACTTCCCCACCAGTAAGTCACAAAAAAATGACAGGAAGCAAATTCCTCCAAAATAAAAGTAAATTGTACTCTTGATCCAAACCCATCCGAACCTCTTTTGTTCTACTTAACATAAAGCATTCTGGATAATTTGGAAATTTTTAGGTGTCATTATATATTAGACTTCAGATTGTATTAGGATGATCAAAATTGCATGATTCTGTGGATTTTTACATTATGCTGAGGTTTGTATTTTTTTTCCTTTAGCGTTATCTAAATTGCTTTCTGACATTTTCATATTATTATTACAATGTTTATTACTGGTTTAGGTTTGACTTTTGTTTTCTTTTTACGTTTTAGTCATGGTAACAGGTAGAAGTTCTAGTCTCCATCACAGACCTAATCCTAATTTATTTTGTAATTTTCCTGTGGGGCCCATATTGTATTTTACAGTAAATAAATTCTATTTCATATTGTCTGTCTTCCTAAGTTTTAATTTATGCTAGTCATGGGATTATTACTCATACTTACATCTAAGTACAGAGTTATCTAATTTGATACAAGGCACTGGAAAAGTTCAGATTTATGCAAAAATCTCTGCTTTTGGGTACAGGCATAACGTAAGCAGAAACGTTCAAGGAAAATGCATACTTTGATCAATCAGCATTTGAATTGGTATCTAAAAGATTAATGTATATTGCATACAAAACGACAGAGCTGAGAAAATCTTGGAAACTATTTTCCTTTCATTTCCTATTTGTTGAAAAACTGCTTCCATAAAATAATGATTAATTCTAAATTGGACTCCAAGAGGCTTTTAACGCTGATAGATTTCCAAGGGTATTTTGTGAATTATTGTCGCTTTGTTTCTTCCAGTAGGACCTTCCTGGGGAAATATCTAAATATCTAGGGCCAACTCGTTAGCTAATCAGTAAAAAGACCACTGGGCTCAACGTGCAGATTGTAGGCAAAGACAAGGGAAGTGTTTTGGGAGCTTTGAATTTCAGGGACTGGACATGACCGTTTTGAAGAAAACCGAGCACTGCCATCTTTTGTTGGAAGAGCCTAACTGCAGCTTTCAGACGTCAGTAGCTGGATCAGTTCTGATTCGGACGCACCCCTTTCTGTCGGAAGGGTTGTTTACCACATAGACTCTTCTTTCGTACTAAACACAAGAAGGAATATTTTCTGAGGGAGAAGACTTCATACAGGTTTGGACAAGAGTCAGAACCTACTATTCTACTAGACTGCCGTACCTTTATAAGAAAAAACACTTCAGGCCAAATCTGTAAGGCTAGATATGGTCTTTTTTTACAATAAAGACAACGCATTCAAGTTTGATCTGTTAATGTAGCTGAAGTTTTTTTTAATGAAGAAAGAAAAAAACCCTAAGCACCTACCTGTAACCCAAGCTGCTGCTGAATCACAGCTTATTTTCTGAGGAGAGAGATCCAAGTCTGGGGTGGTCAGAAGGTCTTTCTTTGCTTTCTGTTGTGTAGCTCAGGGAGGAAGGGGTGAAATATAAAATGGCAGTTAATGTACATGAAAAAGTAGAGACCTTTATGTCTGATTTTACTCACCTGTACTATGGCAAATAGTAATTAGCGAAGACCAGTGCTTCATGAATGAAGGAGCTTGTAAGAAATGGCTTAGTGACATTTCATAGTGCCTTTTAAAACTGTGAGTTCTGTGAGGTTAAATAAAATGGTTATCAATTCTTAATTTCCTTAAGTAGAAAGACATGTCAGATCCACATCTACCATTTTTGTATGCATAATTTGCTTATTTTTATCTATTATTTCTTATTTGAGGGTTTTTCTTCTGACAATTTTGTACTACGGCAGATCAGGACTCTCAAATCTGCATTTGACTGCCAGTCTTTTGCTGAAGATGTACAGTAGATCACCTATGGGCAACTGTAGTTTGATGCCAGTATCTCAGTAGGAGTTAAAAAAAAGAAAAAAAAAGTTGTATATTCCCATAATATAATAAATAGGGTCCTCCTGTTCTCCCTTCCCTCCGTACAATAGATTGCCACTTGGAAGTTCAAGATGTTGGAAAATGCTTATGACAGAGGGAAAGGGGTGAATATGCCAGATGATGGAAGGACCCTCATTAATGTGAGTGCTGGGCTTAAAGCATCTTTACCTGTATATCCCTACTGACAAAAATTTGTCCTGAGCATGTGGAACTGCCACCAGCCATCATAAACTGCAGTGGGAGTGTGAAACCTGAACTGTCCTCCACAACTGTGGCTGTAAAGATCTCTTTATATTCCCCATTCAGATGCCACCTGAGTTTGAACACTGGGCATATCTAAAGGACAACCACTCTATTCTTGTCTATCCAAGCCCCAGATGACCTAACCTCAATAGGAAGTTCTTTTTTTTTTTCCTTTTTTCTGGGACTATCCGGATCTATACTATAAATGTGTCACTTTGCTTTACAACCAAAATTGTTTTCTAAACCACTCTCAATACTTTAATATAAAATGTCTTTTCCTTTGGCGTCTCTAAAATTAGTTTCCAGGTTACAGTGCTTGTGCAGACATTGGGGAATTTGATTTATTTAGTTCTTAAGGTTTCAAATGGTCCATTTCCTTTAAAAAGGACTGAATCAAAACATTATTTGCTTTATTTATACTTTACATATACAGAAAATTAACTGGCTTGTATAAGACAAGTAACAAACACTATCAGATCTTTGTCTTTTTATATGTCAAGAGCACAGATTTAGTAATATTCCAGTAGCTTTATGAAGGAGCTTTGGAAAGTGCAGCAATTGCCACACAGCTCATCTTACTGAAAAATCAAGTGGGAGAGAAGTCCCCTCAGGATTAATAAAACACACAACCCTTTCCTGCCAGTTACCAAAATCTTTATGTTTCAGTGTCATCAATGCTGTTTGTGCCTTCCACAAGCCCGAGGCTAAACAGATAAGTATCACCGATGGCTTCCGCAAGTCTCTGAGTAAGCAGAGTAATTAATTACGTGACCTCGTGCATGTATTTGGATGTTTGGGGCATGACTGGTGTGTAAGCCTGAAGTCAGGAACGAAGAGACCTGTAACATCCTGTTATTCATCTATGGAATGGCCTACAGATCTCTGCCTTGCCCTGAAGAGGCTATCCTTAAATCTGAGATATAATATTTAGATAAAATAAAGATTCTCATAACCCTTAGAGTCATATAATTGTCACTTCTTTCCAAGTCCAAAATCCAATTTGTGGAATAAAAACTCTATATAATCCATTTTGATAAAAGATAATTAGACTTTTAATATATTAATATATATTTAATACATTAATATGTTCAATCAATGCACTTATCATGCAATTTTTATTCTTAGTTTTCCCAACAGGCTATGGTAATGACTCTTTCACAGTCTCAAAAAATGAACTGCAAAAATCTCATTTGGCTCTGAGTAAATTCTATTTGCTAAACCAGCAAAATGTTAATGAGCACACCCCTATTAATCTCTGTATCTTTTGTTGACACAACTTGTTAACAAGGCTTCACATAAAAATTATTGAGCAATTCCATTCTATGGCCTGAGCTTTCTTGAATAGATAAGCACTGAATTTTGAAAGACATGGATGCCACTTACTTAAGTCTTCTTTATGTAACCCCTCTTAGAGGTTTGGCAATGCTAATGCTTTTATGAATATTAGCACAATTGCACACTGCAGAATGCCCAAATCATTTGTTTACTACAAGAATAGTTCAATGCATTTACTGGAGGTGTATTTTAATACAGTCATTCTATCCAAGCAATTTTTGCATAAAATAGGGTACTTACTTATTATATAAACACTTTTTAGTAATTCCTTTAGGAAAGGAAAAACATTTCTGCCTTAGTCAAGGCTACACTCAGCTGCCAACTGATAAAACAAAACTACTGAATTCACTCTTACCTGCTTTAACAGACTTACTTTTCTGTAAAAGAATAAAAGTTCTAGAAAAATAAATGTGCATGGTAAAAGAAAGGGCTTCTCAAAAGGAATGCACACAGCTGTTGTAAAAATGAGAACTGTGATGGTCTTCCTGGCTAGGAAATTATCTTGGACTTCTACTAAGTGAGGGGCAATGGGCACTGCCCTGTTTGTTTGCGTTGCTAGCTCTCAGTTCAGTTCTTCATTCAACAAAATTGACATTACAGTTTCCAGCTCTAGTGCGTTAAAAGCTTGCATAGTAAAATCCTAAACTAGGGGCATGATTTGGGGGATTTTATTATTTTTTGCCTTTTTATAATAATAAGAAAGCATTATTTTTGTAGACTGAATATGATAAGCTGGTTATGGGCAATGCAAAATCCTCATCATAATAATAAATATAGAAGTACTACAAATCACTCAAACAACAATCACAATGCATTTCCTTCCGAGACTGGGATTTTCAAACTATTCCCCCCCATGTCCTGCAGGCCAGCAGCCACCTGCTGCTGGAAGTGAAATTACTAGATTGGAGAATTTGGGCATATCCTGAATTGTTTCTAGTTCATTCATGATCTTGTACTTACTAAGAGCTGTTTCCCAAGTAATTAGGTGGTATCTACTTACATGCAGTAGAATAACCTTTGTCTCACACATTCATGCCTCATTTCCTCATTTAATGCTCTTTTCAGTCTTGTTATTTATTTTCTTTAATATTACACTTCCAGCTCTATAGCCAGATGAGTCACGCTCGTTGCCATCCACAGCAGCATTCTCCAAGGCCTGTGAAACAATAAAGTAATTTATAAAATCTTTTCCACTAAAGTTATATACAGTCAGAGAAGCTAACCTTTATTTTAGTGGCACTTGAAATAGGATGAAGTTCCATTCAGAAAAGATTATTCATAATAAAATACAGAACATCATCATGTATTTTATATTATTTAAGAAAAGAAGAAGCCACAAATCCGTAACCACACCACACAGCACAGTGCTGTGACAGGCAGTGCCTTACACTCACAGATTATTTTTCTTTTCGTCCAGAAATAAAAACCCCTAAAAACAGGCTGAAAATTTTGAAGCACTTCCCTTATTTGCCATAGAAAAGGGAGAATTGAGTTCTCAGAAATTCTACATTAAATACTGAATGACCGATTTATTTTCCTTGCAACAGAAGGGCAATTTATCACGTCAAAATGTTGTTTCCTCCAACTTGCACCCTGTTCCCTGTTCAGCTATGATTATCCACCTACGATCATTACAGTATACAATTAGAATTTGGGGTAAGAAAGTAATTGTTACTTTCCTGAAGGTGACATTGACAGAGAGACAGTAAAATGACTGTGAGATAAAACAGAGGTGATCCCTTCTACCATGCATACAGAAAAAAATCTTGCTAGCCAAGAATAAAGATATCCAGATGCCAAACACGTCAGAATCTATTAACTGTAACAGAGGGGGAACTCCTCTACTTTTTCCATGGCGGAAACGACTGTTGTTTCAATGACATCAATAGAAACTTGACCTGTGAAAGTATAGTACATTCCTTTGTCATTTTAACCACAAATTTCAGTTTATTCCTTCTGATAAGAATATACGGAATGAGATTGAAGAATTTTTACTATTACTCTCTTACTTTTCCTTAAGGTAACCCACTCCATGGACTTCCACTGGAATTAGGATCAGTACATCCAAATGCATGTTATGTTCTGTAAAATTCAAGGAAGCTTCAAGATGCTGGCCTGCTGTGACACTTTATAAAATAACCCGCTGAAAACATTTAGTCAAATGTGCAGTGAAGTACAAGTCAGAACACAGCACTGCTGCTTGCAGTGACAGGCGTCATGGTCTGCCATGTGTATTTCTCCAGATCCCTAAAGAATAAGGTGGCTTGTCCCATTTACAGTTGTTGATGTACGTAGGGCACAAATACTTAACAGTATTTCCGTATTAAGAAAGATACCCCTTAACTAACTAGCTAGGAAAAGAAAAATTATTTAATAATATATGGATGCAGAATTCAGTCTAATGTTTTGTTGCTCTTGAATTCTGTTATGTTGGGTTCAAGAGGACAAATACAACCTTGAACAGACAAATGTTGCTGAAATGGAGAAAATCTAGGGATTTGTTGAGTTTGTTTGTTTTTATAAATAAATAAATTCACCATTACATGGTAGAGGGGATGGAAATGAAATCAAGGATTGATTCCTACACTTGTAATCTGAAGTTCAGAACATGCCTAAAATGGAAGTATTTTGCCAGAGCAAAAAGATGACTAGTGTACCAACACAAAACCACCAACAGACTGGTGTTTGTGGCACTGTGAAGAGTATTCCCTTCCTGTTTAAGAAATATTTATATACTTCAAAATTAAACAAGTGTAACCTGACAAATTGAAATATCATAAGTTTAGACTAGTTTAAGAAAAAAAAGCCACACCAAACATTAAAAATAAATATCACTATAATATCATTGCAATGCTATTAAAAATCAGAGTATAAAATTTCATGCTCATATCATTGAATAGTTTGGGTTGGAAAGGACCTTAAAGATCTTCTAGTTCCAATCCCCTGCCATGTTTAACTTCTATTTAACAATACCCTCAAATCCTTCTCTCCAGGGCTGCTCTCAGTCCGTTCTCCTCTCAGCCTGCATTTGTGCTTGCAGAAGATGATGGACAGGAACACATATTTTATATCGCCTTAAAAAACTACTAGTCTCTTCTTATAAATTATGCCATTTTTCATACCTGCATACTTGTGAAGACCATGGTGTGTTAGAGGTCTGTGTAAATGTCACATACATACACAATTTTCAATCTTCCTGTATAGAAAATGTTGTATTTCTGTAATATTCTCTAAGAAATACAACTGTCTTTGTCTGTACACTGACATTGTTAGCAAAGTCCTTTACGACAATAGAGTACATGCTGTAATTTTCCCTAGAGCTGAAAACTTTCAAATGAACATGAGTCAGGCAGTACTTTTGGGAATAATGCTGCAAAGTTGTAAATGCTGCTTACCATCCCCATGAATGCTGCCTTTTGGAGGCAGTACATCAAGCTTCAGACACAATGTGAACTCTAGATTGTTGCAGTACCTGTTAGCATAGTGGTATTTTCAAAGTTGTCATTGTCTTGCTAACTTTGAAGAGAAACAGCTATTTAGGTTGGCAAATGAAACAAGGGTTGCACAAACCAAACACATGACACTGATTATGACTTGCTGAATGCTGTAAATATGGGTCTAGATTCAAAGCTCATTGGCACTTTTTGATCCAGGATAATTTTATATGAAATACTGGTTATTCACAATCTAACACCAGCCTGTTTATTGGAGAAGCACTAACAATAACTAGCTTGGTTTTCAGCACTCTGGTGATAGTTCTGAGAGATCTTTTAAAGACACATGCTCAGCTTTTCTATCTACTACTAGGAGCCTGCCCTATAGAATTGTGTCCTTTGGAAGTCTAGCCGTGTGGTAGTGGTCAATATGATTACTAGTAATTAAATACTTATTAGAAGCAAGAGAAGGCACAGGGTGACACAAAAAGAATCAAATAAATCTGAATTAAACACGAATCATTTACTTCTTTCTACAAATATTATTACCTTTCCAGGAGAAGCTTTCTTCTTTCTGATGATGATACCGCTGCTGTTTACTTCATGCAGGTTTCACAAAGGTGTTTCTTCTAGGGGTAGGTGCTGTCTCAGATTGCTGATGGTTTTCCTAGTTTTTGTCAATAAACTTTAAAATAAAGCTGTACATTAATATTTTTAAAATTGTCATGTTTCAAATGAATATTCAGAGTATTTCACCGGGTGACCAGATTAATAGTTCATAGAAATAAACCTGTTGAAGCAGCACTCTATTTTCAGAGGCTGGGCGAATATATAGAGTTGATTTATAACAAGTGTTCTAAGTAACTTTTTTTAAAGGGCTTGAGACAAAGGTGGGATTTCCAAAGCTGCATATGGTTCAAGTGTTCAAAATCTCTTGTCCTGTATGTCCTTATGCCTTACACAGTAGTTCCAGTCTGTGTGTAATGAATGATACACGAAGGGCTGTTAGGAAGTTGTGCTGTAGGG
>NW_009934544.1:11846-17048 GCF_000696875.1 Nestor notabilis
GTCATGAGCAGTGCTGAACTGTAGCCTCATTAATTTGATTAAAAGCATGGCTCATTATAGCCCAGCTGGATATGCAATTTTTAAATAATACATAGTTTTCCTGATATCTCATTAATAGAAGTTATTATGCATTTTATATATTTTTATGACTCTTTGATCTAAACTGTTGTGTTATCCTGCTGTTTACATCATCAAATTTGCCACTGGCCATGCATGTGCAACACCTGAATGTTTGCAAAATAATCCTTCCGATGCTTACCAGGTATTTAGTTGCGTTTTCAGCTTTTTGGTATGGTTTGGAATTACGAATCACTAGAAAGATGAATATATTGCATCCACTTTGAAAAATAATCATACAACCCCAAAATACTGCTAATAAAGAAGTTTATAACAGAACTTTAAATACGCTTTGAAAGAAACTTCTTTCACCTTTTTAAAAAGGTAAATGTTAATAGGATACAGTCAACAAAACAACCTACTGAAAAATTAGTTCAATACCTGCTTTCATGCATGTACTTCTTTCCCTGGTGGACAAAGTTATTAAGGTCACAGTGATAAGATTATTCTTTCTATGAATTGCTCAGTATTACATACCATAAGGCAATCAGCAATAAATAAAATATTATTCTGACTGACCTCAAGAGATGCCAAGTCAGTAGGTAGCAAATAGGCAGTAACAGTTTAAAAAAATAATTAAAGACTGAAAAAACAATATTGAAAGAAATTCTACAGCAAAAGGAAAAATGTTAACACTGAAAGCCAACTCACTTGAAAGCTTTGGTTTGTATTGTCCTTAGGTGAACTATCAACACCATTTTTAGTAGGAATACGTGATGATTCGAGTCATATCCAATCTACTGTCTCTAGTGAATGCAGAAAGTTGATCTGTGTCATAAAAGATGCAGGAAACATCCTGGAATTTGATTCTAGGCGGAGAGAACAGTAATGAAAAATCTCCTTCAAGACATAAGATTTTTTATTTGTGAAGCCCCGGCTGACAGGCTGACGTTTGACATGTTTGGAAGTCTTGTGAGTGTCTGGCTCTCATATGATGTGCTTTAATTTTGCAAAGAACTGCTTCATAACTCAATTATAGTTCGCTGGGAATATAACAGTTTCTAGTAAGGGACTGTGAATGACAGATTCTTAGAACTGGGGGGGCGGGGGGAAGCTCTAGACCTTCTTATCAGAATCACACGTTCTTCTCCCTCATAGACAAACACTGGGTTTAGAGCTCGCAAATGCTGTTTCCAAGCTTGCCACTTTTGCCAGGCACTGCAAAGATGCAACCTGAAGGTCAAGTATAACAAATAAATTATTGAGATTTTCACTTTCTATATGTAATTTTCAAAAAATTCTAAGCCTTTATATAGACAAAACTTCTAGCAGTGAATAAGAACATGTAAAGCTAAAAAAAACCCCATATTAACTAAATCCAGAGGAGGTGAAAGTAACTATTGCCGTTAAGATTTTTTTTTCTGAATATTGAACTTAATTCAATAGATTAATCTAAAATATGCCTGATGGGACTTACCCAAAGGAAACTTGGTTTTCTGGGAAGTGATTATCATGCTAGCTGAGAAGCTCTCAGTGCCACGATCAGAACTGTTGACCCAGGCTTTATTATGAAGCATGCACAACTCCTTTTGTAAAATCTGGGCCATACATACCCTGCTCAAGGTGCTCAGGTCCCAGGAAGTAACACCGCATGGAGGAGACAGGGTTAGTGCATCTTTCTGGGACTGCATTTCAGGCTTTCTAGTTCAAGCGCACGTTCTTCTACCTGTTCAGTGTTCAACTTACACAAAGAACAAGAAAAAGTCTTATCAAACAATATAGGAGAAATTTGGAAATGCCATATTAATCTTACTGAGAAACAGCTGAAAAAAAAAGTACAGTCATATAAGTGATGGAGCCATCTAAACCATAGAGCTGAAAACCACTGTGAATGTAAGATGGCACACAAATTACCTGCTCTAATTCAACACAGTGCTATTACCCTCTATCCTATCTCACAACATGCTAAGTTAACTTGCACCTTTCTTTACCATTGTCATGGTCCTTTCATCTACAACCAGTTTATCTGTATTTTAACAAGATACAATCTTTTCTTTAAATGAGGAAGAGCTAAGCAGGCAAGATTTGAAAGATTCATACTTGTGGATCTTTGAGCTGAGAAGCATGCAGTCATGCACCAAAAGTAATTAGTATTTGAAAATGTTAGAGTTTCAGAAGTGTTTTATAATGAGTTTTAATATACAACTATAAAATATTTTGACTCTCGGGACTTTTTTTAACAGGAAACTAAAAACCTACTTATGAAAGAAAAATTCATATTCTTTTTTTGTTTTCCCCTTTAATACACATGGTAATCTCTCTCTAATACATGTGGTAATTAAGTGGGTAATCCTTCCATTATTTAGTGCTTTTATTTTAAACAGACCTTGTCTGTGGAATCATGAATTATAATTCTATGGACTATGGAAGCATTCCAGTAGTAGGGCCCTCACTTCTATGGTCATTGTGATTTTACATCTGTAAAGAATCATGAGTTATGTAAATATACTTCTTATAAACTACTTTTACAAAAGTTTACAAGTAGTTGTAGGTTGGTTCCTGTAGGGTGGCTCCAAGAGGGCTCAGCTGGTATACGAACAGAGTTGTCTTGACATCAGTTGTGCTGGGTTTGAATATGGGTTTTTACCAACAGGCAGATTTTAATGATTTTTTCCGTACTGTTTTTACATTCATAGGGAATCATAGTCAACTTCTTTCAAAAAATCCTGGAGATTTACCTATTCACCACTACCTGAAGTTGGACTAGATGACTGCTGAAGGCCCCTTCCAACTGGAGCTATTCCACTCTATTCTATTTAAATGACTTATGGAGTTGTAGTAAGTAACTGACACGTCCTTCTCTAGAAAGAGACCAGTTTTGTTTTGGCCAGTTTCCCTGACACTATAACTGCAGTGTTGAAAACAGTTTTCCTTACATCAAGTCTTACCTTGCAGTAGTACATGAAGTTCCCAGCTCCCAGTCCATCATCTACTCTTCATACTCGATCCCTAAAGACTTCCCAAGCATGAAAATGTAAATCATCTGTTGGAACACGCTGGGTTTTCTGGAAGAACAAAACCAAAGTGAATGAAGAGCCCGGGTTAACTTTACAAGACATCTAATAGGATAAATTCCCTTAAAATCCCAGTCCAGATATTATGCATGTTACCCACCACTCAAATAGACACAGGATTTACCCCAGGGAAAAAAACAGAAATATAATTTCACAGTTCATAGGAAATAACAGGAAAATGAACAGTTTAGATTATAAAGAACTAGTCCTTTCAAAACAAATTTCTAGAAGACAGCAGTTGTGCAGCCAAAAGCTAGTGCAGAGTTAGTGAACCACAACTAATCACTTCTCACTGTCTCTGTGGCTGTCCTGACAGTTTCTCAGCAGAAGCTTGGATGCATTTTTTTTCCTGAAACCAATGAAAATGTAAAGTAGCCATTAGAACAGAGAAGTTCGAGGGGTTATTTGTCTATGTCTTAAAACAAAACTTCAAAGTGTTGGGGGGTGGAGGGGAGGAAGGAAGATAAAAGAATTGAACTTACTTCGTAGCAAAGTTAGCATATCAAGAGAAAAAAAAGCTGTCCTTAACTGCTGCTCAGAAAATGGACCATCCAAGCAAAACACATCCCAGGAGAAGAATCTGACAAATGAAAAGAATTGTGTAAGACACTTAGCTATTTTTGGGATGAAATATTTTGTTGAGCTGAAGATGACTGAACTTACTCAGGTGGAAAAACTTAAAGAAGGAAAAATGGCTGGGATCAAAGAACCACGGCTCAGTATTATTATTTATTTTTTTTAGAATGAGCTTATTTGGGCAGGTTGCTTGTGCTTAGCACAGTTACAGTCTTCCAGGCAAATTGCTATACACAATAGAACTCTGAACAGACACACAAGATTCTTGGCAAGAGATAGATGACATAGAGCAGAAACAAGTATCCTTCTTCACTGGGAGTCTTACCCTCCCAGATGATGGCAGAATTTGTCTCATTTGTCTCATGACCAAAAGAAAAAAAGACAAAATAGCTAATGTTTTTGTGCTAACAAACTTTTGGGAGCAGTATATGCATCAGAGCTTATTTATATAAAGCATAAGCTAAATTGTAAGATCACAAAAGATCTAAACGATACAGATGTTTCTTATCTGTATAGCATGTTTCCTTCCAGAGTATCTCTGATCTTTTCAGTATTATCAGACTTGATTTCTGGGCAAAAGAAGCAGCTTGTAATCAAAACCACCAGAGAATTCTTACTTTCTGGGTACATGCAGAGCCTCTATTTAAAGTCTCATACAAAAGGTTTCTATAGAAACCTGGAGGACTCAGCCAACCAGTGCTAAAACACTGAACCCTGAGGCCTATACAAAACCCACAGACACATTTATTCTTCCTAATGGCTCCTTAAGTCACTGATCTCTATCATGCTGAAGCATACCGACCTTCTTAATATATGGTGTTATACCTTACACTAGCATACTCTATTTTTGAAAATAAAACAATCTGATAACTGTTAAAGCCATGTTTTTAACTCAGGTCCTTAACTGATCCCATAGCTAGTGAATTGAAAATTAACTCTGATGTCTTTTCTGGCATATACTATCTCCTAGGACTTTTTTAAAGGAGCTGTTTGTCCTATATATAGTTATGTTTCAAATTGTTACTTACTAAAAGAGCAAGTATTTTTGGTTCCTTCTGAAAGTCATATTTCCATAGTGATGCCGAGCTGACAAAAATATGCAATACATCATGATAACTGAAAATTAACTCACTATCATAGATACTGCTCCCAGACATAATTTTAAACTCGTTCTGGAATATTATACTGGTGCAAAATTCAGGTTTTCCTGAACCTGATTTTAATATACATTCAGTATGAAGCATTCTCTCCTCTCAGTTTTCAGCTTGTTCCTGGTTTCTCTTTTGGGTTGTTTCAGTTAGTTACCCGGGGCTAAAGCAGAGGTAAGGACTCATTTCAAGGTCCACTCCTGAACAGCAGCTTGGATGGGACTGTGCTAGGTTTGGCTTCCTCTTCCCTGTGCAGTGAAACACTCTCCTCGCAGTGCCATAGCACTGCACGGTCCTCCAGCTGGCGTCCCAGCAGACTTCTGTCCATCTTCTCCACAGCACCTCTT